>NC_065565.1:5827957-6132355 GCF_022605725.1 Anthonomus grandis grandis
TTTTTGAGTGCAACAGTTTTCCGGAAAATTGGGAAAAACCTTTAAACAGTTTTTTCTTATTTTCTTAAAAACTATTAGGAATATGGAAAATCTTCTTTTTGCATTGAATTCCCTATTAAAAATAGAACGAATCATAAAGAATAACATTTAGCCGTAAATCGAAAAATAAAAGAGTTATGAAAGATTTTTAAAAAATTGGGAAATTTTTGGCTGAAAAATTGGAAAAAATTTTTTTTACGAAAAATTGAATTTTTTTTTGGCAAATCGATAAATCAATTAAAACACTTCAAAAAACTCTTATAAACATTTTTTGAAAAACGTACAGAAGGAAAGTTATACCCAATTTTCCTAAAAAAGTCTTCCTCGAAAAATCCAAGGGGGTACCCATGGGAAAACGTTCATAATTTCGGTTTTTATTTTTTTTCTGGAAAATTATTGGCTGGAGAAAAAAATTGTTGAAACAAAAGTTGTTTGAAATTTTAATGCGCATCAGATGCAATAGAAAAATAACTTCTAGGTTCAACAGTTTTCCAGAAAATTGGGAAAAACCGCTTAACAGTTTTTCTTCATTTTCTCGAAAACTATTAGGAATATTGAAAATTTCCTTTTAGCATTGGATTCCTAGTCGAAAATAGAACAAATCATAAAGAATAACATTTAGCCGTAAATCTTAAAATAAAAGAGTTATTGACGATTTTATGAAAAATTACAGAATTTTTTGGTAAAAAATAAAAAAAAAAAAAATTTCAAATTTTAATTTTTTTTTTTGGCAAATCGATAAATTGTTTAAAACACTTCAAAAAAGTCTTATAAAACTTTTTTGAAAAATGTACCTGGAAAAAGTTATTACCAATTTTCCGAAAAATTTCGTCCTCAAAAAAATCCAAAGGGGTACCCCTAGAAAAATGTTCATAATTTCGGTTTTTATTTTTTTTCTGGAAAACTATCGGTTGGAGAAAAAAATTGTTGAAACAAAAGTTGTTTGAAATTTTAATGCGCATCAGATGCAATAGAGAAATAATTTTTGAGTGCAACAGTTTTCCGGAAAATTGGGAAAAACCTTTAAACAGTTTTTTCTCATTTTCTCGAAAACTATTGGGAACATGAAAAATTTTCTTTTAGCATTGAATTCCCCATTAAAAATAGAACGAATAATAAAGAATAACATTTAGCAATAAATCGAAAAATAAAAGAGTTATCAAAGATAATAAATTGATATAATTTTACATTTTTTGCACACCCTTTTTTGTCTCTATTATCAGCACAAGAACTAAAAACAGGATCACATCAGCAAATTTTTCCTTAACTCGGAAACTATTGGAATAACCAACGCGTTATTTGTTTGGAATTAAAAATACTTTCTTACGACCCAATTTTCATGAAAACCGGTGGGCAATTATTTTGCTGTTACTATTTCTTAATTTAAAGTTATAAATATAGCTATAGTGGTAGAGTTTCGTAGTTATATATGTATTGGAAAACCATGTTCTTCCTGCTATTCATCCCGATTGATTCAATCCTCTCTGACTTAGGGATCTGTCTATTTTCGACAAGACATCGGTCCTGGTCATAAAGCGATCATGCAGTAAAAGAATTTTTGACAAACAAAGGCGATATTAAATGGCCTCCTAGTTCTCCAGATTTATCCCCAAACGATTTTAATTTTTGAGGTTATCTCAAGAAAAAGACAGAGTAACCGCATCGATTTATGCATAATTTTGGATTCTCCAGCCTGTATACAGATTCTTACATTAAATTACATTGTTTAAGTTTTGCACAGAAAGAAAGAAATGACAAATAAATAAAAAGTAAAGTATGAAAAATTAACTATGATCAGGTTATAGGCTGTTATGCACATTTAATTGCAAATCATTTAGGTGTAGTTAAGGGTATTTTTGGCAGAAAATAATGGTCTTAGAGAAGATTAATTTTATGAAATAATTCACTTTTTACAGGTTACAGAAAATTTACATTTCTTATAAAAAGGAACATATTAAAAAAAAAATAATTGTGCCTCAAAGGTATACGCTTAAATGTAAAACTGTAGTCAATCATGCTGCTAAATTGAAAAGGCAAATTTGCAAAATGATGCTGGAAACCTGTGATTGTCCTGAATTATCTCCACATTTGATAATTTTCTTATTTTTTTTTAGACAAATCTTATCTACTAAGCATTTAAAAATTTTCATTAGAAATGACATAATAGGTCCAGAAACTGAGTGCAAAAGTGCCAAATTGTCTGGTTAATTAGAATTCATTTTTTAACGCAACATATAATAATATATAGTGGTATCCAATGATAGATTAATACGAATTATAGATAGATTAATAAAAATACAGTATACACATTTGTAGATTAATCAGATCTAATGAGATTAATTAAATTATATGAATTCATTTCCGGTTTAACCGGAAATGACGCTAACTTTCTTATTTTAAACAGGATACCCCAATTTTTATGACATATTTTGATATAAAATGACATTCTAAGAAAAATGATACCCCATTTGTCAACTTTTGACATCTAACCTTTAAATTATTTAATTTTTTATTAATTATCCAACCTCGAGGCCCCACGGTTTCCCGACTTAAATCCGCTTGATTTTTTTTCTGCGGGTGGCCACTTTAGGGTTTTGGTTTATAGAAGTCGAATTGATAAGAAAGAAGCCGGATTGTGGCTTCTCGTAATGTAAGAACAATCGGCCGAAACGATTTTTATAGTTTTGCTTTATTAAGACGTCACTTACAAAAATTCGAATAAAAAATTAATTATTAGAGGGATTTGAATGAAACTTCATAGAGATGTTAAGAGAAGTTCCTGAAATAATTTAAAGCAAACATCATGACAATCGGAGCATTAGAACGCGAGTTATTGGCTAGAGAACCTAAAATAGTTTTGCTTTATTGGGACGTGATTTACAAAAATTTGAATAAAAATTTAATTTCTAGAGGGATTTGAATGAAATTTTATGGAGATGTTAAGAGAAGTCCCAGAATTAATTTAAAGCAAAAATGATGGAAATCGAAGCACTAGAACCCGAGTTATAGGTCACAGAACCGAAAACAATATTTCCGGTTTTACTTTATCAAGATGTCATTTACAAAAATTCAAATAAAAAATTAATTTTTAGAGGGATCTGAATGAAATTTCATGGAGATGTTAAGAGAAGTCCCTGAAATAATTTAAAGTAAAGATCATAAAAATCGGAGCATTAGAACGCGAGTTGTTGGCCAGAGAACTTAAAATAGTTTCTCCAGTTTTGCTTTATTGGGACGTCATTTACAAAAATTTGAATAAAAAATTAATTTCTAGAGGGATTTGAATGAAATTTTATAGAGATGTTAAGAGAAGTCCCAGAATTAATTTAAAGCAAAAATGATGGAAATCGGAGCACTAGAACCCGAGTTATGGGTCACAGAACCGAAAACAATTTTTCCAGTTTTACTTTATCAAGATGTCATTTACAAAAATTCAAATAAAAAATTAATTTTTAGAGGGATCTGAATGAAATTTCATGGAGATGTTAAGAGAAGTCCCTGAAATAATTTAAAGTAAAGATCATAAAAATCGGAGCATTAGAACGCGAGTTGTTGGCCAGAGAACTTAAAATAGTTTCTCCAGTTTTGCTTTATTGGGACGTCACTTACAAAAATTCGAATAAAAAATTAATTCTTGGTACAACAATTAACGTCCCTCCAATAGATGTAGAAGTGAAGTATAGCGGGTTAAGGACAGAAATCAAACCTCAAGTTTTGAAATTAGCCGACGTTTCGACGTTTATTTACGTCTTTTTCAAGGCAAATTTACATTAGAGGTTTACGTAACAACTAAAACCTAGTGACATCTCCATCATACATACACCACAGATACAATCGTTATACATTAAAATACGCAGCACAACCACTAAGTACCACCAAAAAAAAAAAAAAAAATACACAGTATAAAAAAACTAAAATTGGCTTATGTCACAGATTGATTCACAATAAATAAGTGAATTGAATGAAAATGAATTGAATGAAAAAAATTAATTATTAGAGGGATTTGAATTCTAAGAGATGTTAAGAGAAGTCCGTGAAATAATTTAAAGCAAAAATCATGGAAATCGGAGCACTAGGGCCCAAGTTATAGGCCAAAGAACCCAAAACAATTTTTCCGGTTTTGCTTTATTAAGACGTGACTTACAAAAATTGGAATAAAAAATTAATTATTAAAGGGATTTGAATGGAATTTCTTAGAGATGTTAAGAGAAGTCCCTGAAATAATTAAAAGTAAAAATTATGGAAATCGGAGCACTGGAACCCGAGTTATAGGCCAAAGAACCCAAAACAATTTTTCCGGTTTTGCTTTATTAAGACGTCACTTACAAAAATTCAAATAAAAAATTAAATAATAGAGGGATTTGAATGGAATTTCTTAGAGATGTTAGGAGAAGTCCCTGAATTAATTTAACGCAAAAATCATGAAAATCGGAGCACTAGAACCCGAGTTATAGGCCACAGAACCCAAAACAATTTTTCCGGTTTTGCTTTATTAAGACGTGACTTACAAAAATTTGAATAAAAAATTAATTTCTAGAGGGATTTGAATGAAGTTTCATGGAGATGTTAAGAGAAGTCCCTGAAATAATTTAAAGTAAAAATCATGGAAATCGGAGCACTAGAACCTGAGTTATAGGCCAAAGAACCCAAAACAATTTTTCCGGTTTTGCTTTATTAAGACTTGACTTACAAAAATTTAAATAAAAAATTAATTTTTGGAGGGATTTGAATGGAATTTCAAAGAGATTATAAGAGAAGTCCCTGAAATAATTTAAAGTAAAAATCATGAAAATCGGAGCACTAGAACCCGAGTTATAGGCCAAAGAACCCAAAACAATTTTTCCGGTTTTGCTTTATTAAGACGTCACTTACAAAAATTCGAATAAAAAATTAATTCTTGGTACAACAATTAACGTCCCTCCAATAGATGTAGAAGTGAAGTATAGCGGGTTAAGGACAGAAATCAAACCTCAAGTTTTGAAATTAGCCGACGTTTCGACGTTTATTTACGTCTTTTTCAAGGCAAATTTACATTAGAGGTTTACGTAACAACTAAAACCTAGTGACATCTCCATCATACATACACCACAGATACAATCGTTATACATTAAAATACGCAGCACAACCACTAAGTACCACCAAAAAAAAAAAAAAAAAATACACAGTATAAAAAAACTAAAATTGGCTTATGTCACAGATTGATTCACAATAAATAAGTGAATTGAATGAAAATGAATTGAATGAAAAAAATTAATTATTAGAGGGATTTGAATTCTTAGAGATGTTAAGAGAAGTCCGTGAAATAATTTAAAGCAAAAATCATGGAAATCGGAGCACTAGGGCCCAAGTTATAGGCCAAAGAACCCAAAACAATTTTTCCGGTTTTGCTTTATTAAGACGTGACTTACAAAAATTGGAATAAAAAATTAATTATTAAAGGGATTTGAATGGAATTTCTTAGAGATGTTAAGAGAAGTCCCTGAAATAATTAAAAGTAAAAATTATGGAAATCGGAGCACTGGAACCCGAGTTATAGGCCAAAGAACCCAAAACAATTTTTCCGGTTTTGCTTTATTAAGACGTCACTTACAAAAATTCAAATAAAAAATTAAATAATAGAGGGATTTGAATGGAATTTCTTAGAGATGTTAGGAGAAGTCCCTGAATTAATTTAACGCAAAAATCATGAAAATCGGAGCACTAGAACCCGAGTTATAGGCCACAGAACCCAAAACAATTTTTCCGGTTTTGCTTTATTAAGACGTGACTTACAAAAATTTGAATAAAAAATTAATTTCTAGAGGGATTTGAATGAAGTTTCATGGAGATGTTAAGAGAAGTCCCTGAAATAATTTAAAGCAAAAATCATGGAAATCGGAGCACTAGAACCTGAGTTATACGCCACAGAACCCAAAACAATTTTTCCGGTTTTGCTTTATTAAGACGTCACTTACAAAAATTCGAATAAAAAATTAATTATTAGAGGGATTTGAATGAAATTTCATCGAGATGTTAAGAGAAGTCCGTGAAATAATTTAAAGTAAAAATTATGGAAATCGGAGCACTAGAACCCGAGTTATAGGCCAAAGAACCCAAAACAATTTTTCCGGTTTTGCTTTATTAAGACGTCACTTACAAAAATTTGAATAAAAAATTAATTATTAGAGGGATTTGAATGGAATTTCTTAGATATGATAAGAGAAGTCCCTGAAATAATTTAAAGTAAAAATCATGAAAATCTGAGTACTAGAACCCGAGTTATAGGCCAAGGTACCGAAAACAATTTTTCCGGTTTTGCTTTATTAAGACGTCACTTACAAAAATTGGAATAAAAAATTAATTATTAGAGGGATTTGAATGGAATTTCTTAGAGATGTTAAGAGAAGTCCCTGAATTAATTTAAAGCAAAAATCATGGAAATCGGAGCACTAGAACCTGAGTTATAGGCCACAGAACCCAAAACAATTTTTCCGGAGACGTCACTTACAAAAATTCGAATAAAAAATTAATTATTAGAGGGATTTGAATGAAATCTCACGAAGGTGTTAACAGAAGTCCCTGAAATAATTTAAAGTAAAAATCATGGAAATCGGAGCACTAGAACCCGAGTTATAGTCCAAGGGACCGAAAACAATTTTTCCGGTTTTGCTTTATTAAGACGTCACTTACAAAAATTCGAATAAAAAATTAATTATTAGAGAGATTTGAATGAAATTTCATGGAGATGTTAAGAGAAGTCCCAGAATTAATTTAAAGCAAAAATCATAGAAATCGAAGCACTAGAACCCGAGTTATAGGCCACAGAACCGAAAACAATTTTTCCGGTTTTACTTTATTAAGACGTCACTTACAAAAATTCGAATAAAAAATTAATTATTAGAGGGATTTGAATGAAATTTCATAGAGATGTTAAGAGAAGTCTCCGAAATAATCTAAAGTAAAAATCATGGAAATCGGAGCACTAGAACCCGAGTTATAGGCCAAAGAACTGAAAACAATTTTTCCGGTTTTGCTTTATTAAGACGTCACTTACAAAAATTCAAATAAAAAAATAATTATTAGAGGGATTTGAATGGAATTTCTTAGAGATGTTAAGAGAAGTCCCTGAATTAATTTAAAGCAAAAATCATTGAAATCGGAGCACTAGAACCCGAGTTATAGGCCAGAGAACCCAAACAACTTCAACACTTTCCTAAGACACCCGGTGTAAATATTTAGTATAAAAACTGTGTTATTAGCTTGGATAATATGGACAAAAAGCAGTGATTTTTTAGAAGAATATTATCAAATATTTAAAGTATAACAATAACCCTATTTGCAAGCCCCCATTGTTTTGGGTCCTCTTGACATTTTCCGTCTTAAATATGGTGTAAACCCAGTTTCGGGGAGAAATTCAGGGTGGGTTTACCCTTATGATAGCCCATACTTACACCATCCAGTTAACTATAAAAAAATCTAAAATTATCGTTCATTGCATTATTCGTTCAAGCAATCGCGACCCACTTGGTTTTTCCCTAATTTCATCGTTTAATTCGGTTTAATAGTGGTTAATTATATCGAAAAAATATACAAAAACGTTCATGAATGACCACGTTATAGGTCGACGACGACATAAACATCATCAACCCCGCGCGTAACTTTAACGACTCGGACTCGCAGGAGGGTGGGGGTAGCGACTCGTCGTCCAGTAGCACGAGCAGCAGCAGGGACAGTAACACCCCCGTGGCGTTAAACCGTTGCGGTTTAGATAACGCGTTGGGCGATACACCGGAAACTGTCGTCGTCAAGGATACGGTCGATAATTCTTGCGATTCAGAGGCGTGCTTAGACGAAAAATGGTAGATATTGAAGTTAATCGTGAAAATCGCCACTAATTTTCTCACTGTTGCATCTTAATTAGGCCTAAATTCGAACCTACCACGGACACGGAGGAGGAATCGAGGAGACAGTCCAAGGACGAGAGCAGCAGCTCGGAATCCCCGAATTCCGGGGACGAGTATTGTATTTATTTCTATAATAGGTCACATGAGGTAACAATTAACCAGGGGGGTCAACTATTTAACCGTTTAATTTTCGTATAATTATGGTTGCAGGAGGGTAATTCGCCCGATAAACCGTCTACAAGTCATGTGGGTGCCTTAGCGGCGGACCAGACCGACGGGAAATCGGACGTTTTCTCGGAAATCCGGAAGTGTAACGACCCTTGGGACGTTTTGTTTGCCAGGGCGGAGGGTCTGTACGCCCATGGACACGGTAGAGAGGCCTGCATCCTGGGTAAGCCTTAATTAATTTATAAAGTGTCTTATTTGTTATTGCTCAATAACTCTAAAAGTTATTGAGGGATTTTTATGATTCTTTCGGGAGTTTATAGGGGGTTCCCTGAGGATTATTTTCTTACCAAACATGCCCTTTTAGGTGCAAAATTCACTTTGCTACAGCCGTTTTAGTCTGTTATTAAATTATTCATACAAGTCTCACTTCTATCCTTGATAATTTAAAAACTATTCCAGGCATTTTAATGGGGCTTTCACTAAAAGTTGACATGATTCCTAAGGAACATTTTGATATACAAAGAACCCCTGTAGCTGAAGAACTTTCTGAGTTAGACTCAGATTTACGAGGAATGGACCTAGTTCGAGTTTACTATTTAACAACCGTTCATAGAGAGACACTTTTGAGGATAACTTAAAAAGTTATTGAGGGATTTTCATATTTCTTTCAAGGCATTATAGGGGGTTCTTCGAGGATTATTTTCTTACCAAACGGGTTGTTTTAGGTGCAAAATTCGTGAAAGAACAGCTGTTTCAGTGGCGCCGAAAGTGGTCTGCTAATAAATCGAAACCGGAAAAATTGTTTTGGGTTCTTTGGCCTATAACTCGGGTTCTAGTGCTCCGATTTCAATGATTTATGCTTTAAATTATTTCAGAGACTTCTCTTAACATCTCTATAAATTTTTATTGAAATCCTTTTAATAGTTAATTTTTTATTCAAATTTTTGTACATGACCTCGTAATAAAGCAAAACCGGAAAAATTACTTTGGGTTCTTTGGCCTATAACTCGGGTTCTAGTGCTCCGATTTCAATGATTTATGCTTTAAATTATTTCAGAGACTTCTCTTAACATCTCTATAAATTTTTATTGAAATCCCTTTAATAGCTAATTTTTTATTCAAATTTTTGTACATGACCTCGTAATAAAGCAAAACCGGAAAAATTACTTTGGGTTCTTTGGCCTATAACTCGGGTTCTAGTGCTCCGATTTCAATGATTTATGCTTTAAATTATTTCAGAGACTTCTCTTAACATCTCTATACATTTTTATTGAAATCCCTTTAATAGCTAATTTTTTATTCAAATTTTTGTACATGACCTCGTAATAAAGCAAAACCGGAAAAATTACTTTGGGTTCTTTGGCCTATAACTCGGGTTCTAGTGCTCCGATTTCAATGATTTTTACTTTAAATTAATTCAGAGACTTTTCTTAACATCTCTATACATTTTTATTAAAATCCCTTTAATAGTTAAATTTTTATTCAAATTTTTGTACATGACCTCGTAATAAAGCAAAACCGGAAAAATTACTTTGGGTTCTTTGGCCTATAACTCGGGTTCTAGTGCTCCGATTTCAATGATTTTTACTTTAAATTAATTCAGAGACTTTTCTTAACATCTCTATACATTTTTATTAAAATCCCTTTAATAGTTAAATTTTGATTCAAATTTTTGTACATGACCTCGTAATAAAGCAAAACCGGAAAAATTACTTTGGGTTCTTTGGCCTATAACTCGGGTTCTAGTGCTTCGATTTCAATGATTTCTGCTTTAAATTATTTCAGGGACTTCTCTTAACATCTCTATGAAATTTCATTTAAATCCCTCTAATAATTAATTTTTTATTCGAATTTTTGTAGGTAACCTCGTAATACAGCAAAAATTGGAAAATTGTTTTTGAGGTTCTCTGGCCTGTAACTTGGGTTCTAGTGCTCCGATTTCAATGATTTTTACTTTAAATTAATTCGGGGACTTCTCTTAACATCTCCATGAAATTTCATCAAAATCCCTCTAATAATTAATTTTTTATTTGGATTTTTGTAAGTGACGTCTCAATAAAGCAAAACCGAAAAAATTGTTTTGTGTTCTTTGGCCTATAACTCGGGTTCTAGTGCTCCGATTTCAATGATTGCTGCTTTAAATTATTTCAGGGACCTGTCTTAACATCTCTATAAATTTTTATTGAAATCCCTTTAATAGTTAATTTTTTATTCAAATTTTTGTACATGACCTCGTAATAAAGCAAAACCGGAAAAATTACTTTGGGTTCTTTGGCCTATAACTCGGGTTCTAGTGCTCCGATTTCAATGATTTATGCTTTAAATTATTTCAGAGACTTCTCTTAACATCTCTATACATTTTTATTGAAATCCCTTTAATAGCTAATTTTTTATTCAAATTTTTGTACATGACCTCGTAATAAAGCAAAACCGGAAAAATTACTTTGGGTTCTTTGGCCTATAACTCGGGTTCTAGTGCTCCGATTTCAATGATTTATGCTTTAAATTATTTCAGAGACTTCTCTTAACATCTCTATAAATTTTTATTGAAATCCCTTTAATAGTTAATTTTTTATTCAAATTTTTGTACATGACCTCGTAATAAAGCAAAACCGGAAAAATTACTTTGGGTTCTTTGGCCTATAACTCGGGTTCTAGTGCTCCGATTTCAATGATTTTTACTTTAAATTAATTCAGAGACTTTTCTTAACATCTCTATACATTTTTATTAAAATCCCTTTAATAGTTAAATTTTGATTCAAATTTTTGTACATGACCTCGTAATAAAGCAAAACCGGAAAAATTACTTTGGGTTCTTTGGCCTATAACTCGGGTTCTAGTGCTTCGATTTCAATGATTTCTGCTTTAAATTATTTCAGGGACTTCTCTTAACATCTCTATGAAATTTCATTTAAATCCCTCTAATAATTAATTTTTTATTCGAATTTTTGTAGGTAACCTCGTAATACAGCAAAAATTGGAAAATTGTTTTTGAGGTTCTCTGGCCTGTAACTTGGGTTCTAGTGCTCCGATTTCAATGATTTTTACTTTAAATTAATTCGGGGACTTCTCTTAACATCTCCATGAAATTTCATCAAAATCCCTCTAATAATTAATTTTTTATTTGGATTTTTGTAAGTGACGTCTCAATAAAGCAAAACCGAAAAAATTGTTTTGTGTTCTTTGGCCTATAACTCGGGTTCTAGTGCTCCGATTTCAATGATTGCTGCTTTAAATTATTTCAGGGACCTGTCTTAACATCTCTATAAATTTTTATTGAAATCCCTTTAATAGTTAATTTTTTATTCAAATTTTTGTACATGACCTCGTAATAAAGCAAAACCGGAAAAATTACTTTGGGTTCTTTGGCCTATAACTCGGGTTCTAGTGCTCCGATTTCAATGATTTATGCTTTAAATTATTTCAGAGACTTCTCTTAACATCTCTATAAATTTTTATTGAAATCCCTTTAATAGTTAATTTTTTATTCAAATTTTTGTACATGACCTCGTAATAAAGCAAAACCGGAAAAATTACTTTGGGTTCTTTGGCCTATAACTCGGGTTCTAGTGCTCCGATTTCAATGATTTTTACTTTAAATTAATTCAGAGACTTTTCTTAACATCTCTATACATTTTTATTAAAATCCCTTTAATAGTTAAATTTTGATTCAAATTTTTGTACATGACCTCGTAATAAAGCAAAACCGGAAAAATTACTTTGGGTTCTTTGGCCTATAACTCGGGTTCTAGTGCTTCGATTTCAATGATTTCTGCTTTAAATTATTTCAGGGACTTCTCTTAACATCTCTATGAAATTTCATTTAAATCCCTCTAATAATTAATTTTTTATTCGAATTTTTGTAGGTAACCTCGTAATACAGCAAAAATTGGAAAATTGTTTTTGAGGTTCTCTGGCCTGTAACTTGGGTTCTAGTGCTCCGATTTCAATGATTTTTACTTTAAATTAATTCGGGGACTTCTCTTAACATCTCCATGAAATTTCATCAAAATCCCTCTAATAATTAATTTTTTATTTGGATTTTTGTAAGTGACGTCTCAATAAAGCAAAACCGAAAAAATTGTTTTGTGTTCTTTGGCCTATAACTCGGGTTCTAGTGCTCCGATTTCAATGATTGCTGCTTTAAATTATTTCAGGGACCTGTCTTAACATCTCTATAAATTTTTATTGAAATCCCTTTAATAGTTAATTTTTTATTCAAATTTTTGTACATGACCTCGTAATAAAGCAAAACCGGAAAAATTACTTTGGGTTCTTTGGCCTATAACTCGGGTTCTAGTGCTCCGATTTCAATGATTTATGCTTTAAATTATTTCAGAGACTTCTCTTAACATCTCTATACATTTTTATTGAAATCCCTTTAATAGCTAATTTTTTATTCAAATTTTTGTACATGACCTCGTAATAAAGCAAAACCGGAAAAATTACTTTGGGTTCTTTGGCCTATAACTCGGGTTCTAGTGCTCCGATTTCAATGATTTATGCTTTAAATTATTTCAGAGACTTCTCTTAACATCTCTATAAATTTTTATTGAAATCCCTTTAATAGTTAATTTTTTATTCAAATTTTTGTACATGACCTCGTAATAAAGCAAAACCGGAAAAATTACTTTGGGTTCTTTGGCCTATAACTCGGGTTCTAGTGCTCCGATTTCCATGATTTTTACTTTAAATTAATTCAGGGACTTCTCTTAACATCTCCATGAAATTTCATTTAAATCCCTCTAAGAATTAATTTTTTATTCAAATTTTTGTAAGTGACGTCCCAATAAAGCAAAACTGGAATTTTTTTTTAGGTTCTCTGGCCTGTAACTTGGGTTCTAGTGCTCCGATTTCAATGATTTTTACTTTAAATTAATTCAGAGACTCCTCTTAACATCTCTATAAATTTTTATTGAAATTCCTTTAATAGTTAATTTTTTATTCAAATTTTTGTACATCACCTCGTATTAAAGCAAAACCGGAAAAATTACTTTGGGTTCTTTGGCTTATAACTCGGGTTCTAGTGCTTCGATTTCAATGATTTTTACTTTAAATTAATTCAGAGACTTCTCTTAACATCTCTATAAATTTTTATTGAAATCCCTTTAATAGTTAATTTTTTATTCAAATTTTTGTACATCACCTCGTAATAAAGCAAAACCGGAAAAATTATGTTGGGTTCTTTGGCCTATAACTCGGGTTCTAGTGCTCCGATTTCCATGATTTTTACTTTAAATTAATTCAGAGACTTCTCTTAACATCTCTATGAACTTTCATTGAAATCCCTCTAAGAATTAATTTTTTATTCGAATTTTTGTGACGTCTCAATAAAGCAAAACCGGAATAATTGTTTTGGGTTCTCTGCTCTATAACTCGCGTTCTAGTGGTCCGATTTTCATGATTTTTGCTTTAAATTAATTCAAGGACTTTTCTTAACACCTCTATGAAATTTCATTGAAATCCCTCTAATAACTAATTTTTTTTCAAATGTTTGTAAGTGACATCCCAAAACTACAAAAATCCCTTTTGGCCGATTGTTTTTATATTACGAGAAGCCACAATCCGGTTACTTGACTCCTCCAAATTATCAATTCGACTTCTATAAACCAAAGACCTAAGACTACCCGCGGAAAAAAAAAATCAAGCGGATTTAAGTCGGGCAATCGTGCGGGCCCAAGGCTGGATACCTTCATGAGCCAATCAAAATAGTCACATTTCATTCACTTATTTAAGAAATTCGTGTTCAACGACGACGTTTCGATCCTCCATTGGACCTTCTTCACGTTTCCCCAAATATATATTTAGCTTTCAAACAGTTGGCAATATTTTGAGGTCTAATAAGAGGATCGAAACGTCGCTTAATAAACAAAAACGTTTTTTTTTTAAATTTAATTTTTAAAGTTCCATCATGAAATGTTAGAAACTTTTTAAATCAGGAGTGTGGAAATAAAAGGCTCATTAGAGATAATGTTGCTGTAAACTGGCCGGCGCGATCTCCGCACTTAAACCCACGGGATTATTTCTTATGTTGGAGCATCTTAAGACCGTAGTTTACTACACCAAGGTGATCCTATTTAAATCTGGAGTCGGCAATGTCTCTACACTTTTTAATGCGGAAAAAAATCAAGGGGGTTTAAGTCGGGAGACCGTGCGGGCCCATAGGTTGAACAACTTATCCAACGACCTGGATACGTATAATATTAAAATACTACGAGCAAAAAGAGCATTTTTAGTGCAAAATCTAAGAGGTTTTAATTGTTTTTTTTAATTAGGTGTTAAATTAGCCGAGGAACTGTTGGCTAATCCACCCAATCTGATGATCGAAGTACCTCAGATCCCGAAGAAGAAAGGAAAGAAGTCTTATGTTAATCCGGCGACGCATCAGCTCAGTGTCGTAGCATCGGGGACTTTATCTAAGGGTGGCTTTTTGTGTTCGGTTTTATCGGAGAACCCGGAACACTTTCATCTGGCTTTCAGGTAAAAACTTCCATAACTTCGTTATTTTTTGATTTATGACTAAATGTTGTTCTATATAATTTGTTGTATTTTTGATGAGGAATCTAATGGTAAAAGAATTTTTTTTATATTCCTAATAGTTTTCGAGAAAATGAGGAAAAACTGTTTAAAGGTTTTCCCCAATTTTCCGGAAAACTGTAGCTGAAAAAAATTATTTTTCAATTGCATCTGATGCCCATTGACATTTCAAGCAACTTTTGTTTAAACAATTTTTTTCTGCAGTCAATAGTTTTTCAGAAAAAAAATAAAAATCGAAATTATGAACATTTTCCCATAGGTACCCCTTTGGATTTTTTGAGGAGAAAACTTTTAGGAAATTTTGGTATAACTTTTTTCTGGAACATTTCTCAAAAAAGTTTTATAAGACTTTTTTGAAGCTTTTTGGGCGTTTTATTAATTTGCAAAAAAAAATTATATTTTTTCCAAAAAAAATTTTTTCAAAATTTTCAACCAGAATTTTTTCAGTTTTTCGAAAATCTTCCATAACTTCGTTATTTTTCGATTTACGACCAAATGTTATTCTTTATGATTCGTTCTATTTTTGATTTGGAATCTAGTGCTAAAAGATAATTTTAAACTTTCCCAATAGTTTTCGAGAAAATTAGGAAAATGTGTTTAAGGGTTTTTGCCGATTTTCTGGAAAACTGTTGAAGGAAAAAAATATTTTTTAGTTGCGTCTGATGCACACTGAGATTCCAAACAACTTTTGTTTTAAAAATTTTTTTCTTTGACTAAAAGTTTTCAAGAAAAAAAATAAAAACTAAAATTATAGGCATTTTTTTCTTTCAATTTGTTGAGGAAGACTTTTTGTGAAAATTGAGCATAACTTTGTCCAGGTACATTTTTCAAAAAAGTTTTATAAGACTTTTTTGGAGCATTTTGAGCAATTTATCGATTCACAGAAACACTTTAATTTTTTTCGAAAAAAAAATTTTTTCAAATTTTTCACCCGAAATTTTAAAAAAATTTCAAAAATCTTCCATAACTTCGTTATTTTTCGACTTACGACCAAATGTTATTCTTTATGATTTGTTCTATTTTTGATTTGGAATCTAGTGCTAAAAGAAAATTTTTAATTTTCCCAATAGTTTTCGAGAAAATGAGGAAAAACTGTTTAAAGGTTTTCCCCAATTTTCCGGAAAACTGTTGCAGGAAAAAATTATTTTTCAATTGCATCTGATGCCCATTGACATTTCAAGCAACTTTTGTTTTAATAATTTTTTTCTCCAACCAATAGTTTACCAGAAAAAAAATAAAAACCGAAATTATGAACATTTTCCCATAGGTACCCCTCTGGATTTTTTGAGGAGGAAACTTTTAGGAAATTTTGGTATAACTTTTTTCTGGAACATTTCTCAAAAAAGTTTTATAAGACTTTTTTGAAGCTTTTTGGGCGTTTTATTAATTTGCAAAAAAAAAATTATATTTTTTTGCAAAAAAAATTTTTCAAAATTTTTACCCAGAATTTTTTCAGTTTTTCGAAAATCTTCTATAACTTCGTTATTTTTCGATTTACGACCAAATGTTACTCTTTATGATTCATTCTATTTTTGATTTGGAATCTAGTGCTAAAAGAAAATTTTTAATTTTCCCAATAGTTTTCGAGAAAATGAGGAAAAACTGTTTAAAGGTTTTCCCCAATTTTCCGGAAAACTGTTGCAGGAAAAAATTATTTTTCAATTGCATCTGATGCCCATTGACATTTCAAGCAACTTTTGTTTTAATAATTTTTTTCTCCAACCAATAGTTTACCAGAAAAAAAATAAAAACCGAAATTATGAACATTTTCCCATAGGTACCCCTCTGGATTTTTTGAGGAGGAAACTTTTAGGAAATTTTGGTATAACTTTTTTCTGGAACATTTCTCAAAAAAGTTTTATAAGACTTTTTTGAAGCTTTTTGGGCGTTTTATTAATTTGCAAAAAAAAAATTATATTTTTTTGCAAAAAAAATTTTTCAAAATTTTTACCCAGAATTTTTTCAGTTTTTCGAAAATCTTCTATAACTTCGTTATTTTTCGATTTACGACCAAATGTTACTCTTTATGATTCATTCTATTTTTGATTTGGAATCTAGTGCTAAAAGAAAATTTTTAATTTTCCCAATAGTTTTCGAGAAAATGAGGAAAAACTGTTTAAAGGTTTTCCCCAATTTTCCGGAAAACTGTTGCAGGAAAAAATTATTTTTCAATTGCATCTGATGCCCATTGACATTCCAAGCAACTTTTGTTTTAATAATTTTTTTCTGCAGTCAATAGTTTTCCAGAAAAAAAATAAAAACCGAAATTATGAACATTTTTCCAGGGGTACCCCTTTGCATTTTGTGACGAGGACATTTTTGGGAAATTTAGGTATAACTTTTTTCTGGAACATTTCTCAAAAAAGTTTTATAAGACTTTTTTGGAGCATTTTGGGCGATTTATCGATTCACAGAAAAATTTTATTTTTTTTCGAAAAAAGAATTTTTCCAATTTTTTTACCCGAAATTTTTAAAATTTTTCAAAAATCTTCCATAACTTCGTTACTTTTCGATTTACGACCAAATGTTATTTTTTATGATTTGTTCTATTTTTGATTTGGAATCTAGTGCTAAAAGAAAATTTTTAATTTTTCCAATAGTTTTCGAGAAAATGAGGAAAAACTGTTTAAAGGTTTTCCCTAATTTTCCGGAAAACTGTAGCTGAAAAAAATTATTTTTCAATTGCATCTGATGCCCATTGACATTTCAAGCAACTTTTGTTTAAACAATTTTTTTCTGCAGTCAATAGTTTTTCAGAAAAAAAATAAAAACTGAAATTATTAACATTTTCCCATGGGTACCCCTTTGGATTTTTCAAGGAAGAAACTTTTGGAAATTTTGGTATAACTTTTTTCTGGAACATTTCTCAAAAAAGTTTTATAAGACTTTTTTGAAGCTTTTTGGGCGTTTTATTAATTTGCAAAAAAAAATTATATTTTTTCCAAAAAAAATTTTTTCAAAATTTTCAACCAGAATTTTTTCAGTTTTTCGAAAATCTTCCATAACTTCGTTATTTTTCGATTTACGACCAAATGTTATTTTTTATGATTTGTTCTATTTTTGATTTGGAATCTAGTGCTAAAAGAAAATTTTAAACTTTCCCAATAGTTTTCGAGAAAATGCGGAAAAACTGTTTAAAGGTTTTCCTCATTTTTTCCGGAAAACTGTTGCAGGAAAAAATTATTTTTCAATTGCATCTGATGCCCATTGACATTTCAAGCAACTTTTGTTTAAACAATTTTATTCTGCAGTCAATAGTTTTTCAGAAAAAAAATAAAAACCGAAATTATGAACATTTTTCCATGGGTACCCCTTTGGATTTTTTGAGGAGGAAGCTTTTGGGAAATTTAGGTATAACTTTTTTCTGGAACATTTCTCAAAAAAGTTTTATAAGACTTTTTTGAAGCTTTTTGGGCCTTTTATTAATTTGCAAAAAAAAATTATATTTTTTCCAAAAAAAATTTTTTCAAAATTTTCACCCAGAATTTTTTCAGTTTTTCGAAAATCTTCTATAACTTCGTTATTTTTCGATTTACGACCAAATGTTATTTTTTATGATTTGTTCTATTTTTGATTTGGAATCTAGTGCTAAAAGAAAATTTTCAATTTTCCCAATAGCTTTCGAGAAAATGAGGACAAACTGTTTAAAGGTTTTCCCAAATTTTCCGAAAAACTGTTGGAGAAAAAAAATATTTTTCACTTGCATCTGATGCCCATTGACTTTCCAAATAGTTTTTGTTATAAAAAATTTTTTCTGCAGTCAATAGTTTTCCAGAAAAAAAATAAAAACCGAAATTATGAACATTTTTCCAGGGGTACCCCTTTGGATTTTGTGACGAGGACATTTTTGGGAAATTTAGGTATAACTTTTTTCTGGAACATTCCTCAAAAAAGTTTTATAAGACTTTTTCCAAGCTTTTTGGGCGTTTAATTAATTTGCAAAAAAAAATTATATTTTTTCCAAAAAAAATTTTTTCAAAATTTTCACCCAGAATTTTTTCAGTTTTTCGAAAATCTTCTATAACTTCGTTATTTTTCGATTTACGACCAAATGTTACTCTTTATGATTCGTTCTATTTTTGATTTGGAATCTAATGCTAAAAGAAAATTTTTAATTTTCCCAATAGTTTTCGAGAAAATGAGGAAAAACTGTTTAAAGGTTTTCCCCAATTTTCCGGAAAACTGTTGCAGGAAAAAATTATTTTTCAATTGCATCTGATGCCCATTGACATTTCAAGCAACTTTTGTTTAAACAATTTTTTTCTGCAGTCAATAGTTTTTCAGAAAAAAAATAAAAACCGAAATTATGAACATTTTCCCATAGGTACCTCTTTGGATTTTTTGAGGAGGAAACTTTTAGGAAATTTTGGTATAACTTTTTTCTGGAACATTTCTCAAAAAAATTTTATAAGACTTTTTTGAAGCTTTTTGGGCGATCTATCAATTTACACAAAAAATAATATTTTTCAAAAAACATTTTTTTTTTCATTTTTCTAAAAAAAAATTTTCAAAAATCTTTCATATTTTTTTTATTTGGTAATTTACGACTAAATCTTATTCTATATGATTTGTTCTATTTTTGATGAGAAATTCGTTGCAAAAAGAATTTTTTTAATATTCCCAATTGTTTTTGAGAAAATTAGGGAAATCTGTTCAAAGGCTTTCTCAATTGAAATCTAGAAAATCGTTGAACATAAAAATTATTTCTCTATTCGATCCGACGCCCATTGACTTATTTCCCTTAAGGGCTTCAAGAGCCCGAGGCTCGTTGACGTAAAAACCTGCGACAAAAAACCCTCAAATAAAAAGTCTGGAAGGTTCAAATCGGGTGGTCTACCAGGCCACATTTTTTTTGTTTTTTTTTTTTGTTACGTTTATCACATATACAATAGTTGTTGATCCAAAGTTGATCCCAAGTTGACTCGATCTACACAGGTTCCTCTAAAGCTTTTGATCGCGTCAGTCAAGGGTTTTCGGTATTGTTAATCCTCTATTTGTTGGAGTAAGAACTCGAACTGACTTACCATTATTGTGGCCCTGTTTCGTTTTGCTTCTGAAAAATTGTCTGAACATAAAACCCAGCCTGAATATTCACCCGATTTATATCTTATTGGGTTTTTGTTTTCCGTTGTTTTAGGGTGGGTATGTTCGGTTTAGAAATGGCCCGACCTCCCGCCAGTACGAAACCTTTAGAGGTAAAATTGGCGAATCAGGAGGTGGAACTGGTGAATCAATTGAAAAGACTGCCTTTAGGACATAAGGAGTTACAAATTTTAAGGAAACGAGCCGAACAAATTAAAGGTAAGCGTTTATATAGTTGTTAGTACATAAAGACGTTTTTTTTAAATTTATTATTAAAATAACTGTTTTTTTTTTAACTTATGAATTGAGAGGTTTAGGACATAATATACATTCATAAGAACAAGGAACCTTTTGTCCCTGCGACCTGTTTTAGAATCAATTAACTGTTTTACCTACAGTTAATAAAAAATCATGAATAAAATCAATTAATTGAACTGTATCCATTATCAGAAATGGGAAACTATAGATTGCAATATCAAAAAAAATTAAGTATACAAATTTTTGCAGGTTTGCTTTATTGGGACGTCACTTACGAAAATTTGAATAAAAAATTAGTTATTAGAGGGATTCAAATGAAATTTCATGGAAATGTTAAGAAAAGTCCTTGAATTAATTTAAAACAGAAATCATGGAAATCGGATCATTAGAGCGGGAGTTACAGACCAGAGAACTCAAAACAATTTTTCTAGTTTTGCTTTACTGGGACGTCACTTACAAAAATTTGAATAAAAAATTAATTAGTTTAGGTATTTGAAGGAAATTTCATAGAAATGTTAAGAAAAGTCCTTGAATTAATTTAAAGCAAAAATTATGAAAATCGGAGCAGTAGAATAAGAGTTATAGACCAGAGAACCCAAAACAATTTTTCCAGTTTTGCTTTACTGGGACGTCACCTACAAGAATTTAAATAAAAAATTAAGTACTACAGGGATTTAAATGAAATTTCATGGCGATGTTAAGGGAAGTTCCTGAATTAATTTAAAACAGAAATCTTGAAAATCGGATCATTAGAACGCGAGTTATAGATCAGAGAACTCAAAACAATTTTTCCAGTTTTACTTTACTGGGACGTCACTTACAAAAATTTAAATAATAAATTAATTACTAGAGAGATTTAAATGAAATTTCACAGAGGTGTTAAGGAAGGTCCCTGAATTAATTTAAAGCAAAAATCATGAAAATCGGATCATTAGAACGCGAGTTATAAACCAGAGAACTCAAAACAATTATTCCAGTTTTGCTTTATTTGGATGTCACCTATCAAAAATTAGAATAATAAATTAATTACTTGAGGGATTTAAATGAAATTTTACAGAGACGTTAAGGAAAGTCCCTGAATTAATTTAAAGCAAAAATCATGAAAATCGGATCATTAGAACGCGAGTTATAAACCAGAGAACTCAAAACAATTTTTCCAGTTTTACTTTATTTGGAAGTCAACTACAAAAATTTAAATAACAAATTAATTTGTACAGGGATTTAAATGAAATTTTATAAAGATGTTATGGAAAGTCCCTGAATTAATTTAAAACAGAAATCATGGAAATCGGATCATTAGAACATGAGTTATAGACCAGAGAACCTAAAACAATTTTTCCAGTTTTGCTTTACTGGGACGTCACTTACAAAAATTTGACTAATTAATTAATTGCTAAAGGGATTTAAATGAAATTTTACAGAGATGTTAAGGGAAGTCCCTGAATTAATTTAAATCACAAATCATGAAAATCGGATCATTAGAACGCGAGTTATAAGCCAGAGAACTCAAAACAATTTTTCCAGTTTTGCTTTATTTGGACGTCACTTATAAAAATTTGAATAATAAATTAATTACTAGAGGGATTTAAATGAAATTTCACAGAGATGTTATGGAAAGTCCCTGAATTAATTTAAAGCAAAAATCATGAAAATCGGATGATTAGAACGCGAGTTATAGGCCAGAGAACTCAAAACAAATTTTCCAGTTTTGCTTTATTTGGACGTCAACTACAAAAATTTGAATAAAAAATTAATTAGTTTAGGTATTTGAAGGAAATTTCATAGAAATGTTAAGGAAAGTCCTTGAATTAATTTAAAGCAAAAATCATGCAAATCGGATCATTAGAGCAAGAGTTATAGACCAGAGAACTCAAAACAATTATTCCAGTTTTGCTTTATTTGGACGTCACCTATCAAAAATTTGAATAATAAATTAATTACTAGAGGGATTTCAATGAAATTTTACAGAGATGTTAAGGAAAGTACCTGAATTAATTTACAACAGAAATCATGAAAATCGGATCATTAGAACGCGAGTTATAGACCAGAGAACTCAAAACAATTTTTCCAGTTTTGCTTTACTGGGACGTCACATATAAAAATTTGATTAAAAAATTAATTAGTTTAGGTATTTGAATGAAATTACATAGAAATGTTAAGAAAAGTCCCTGAATTAATTTAAAGCAAAAATCATAGACATCGGATCATTAAAACGCGAATTATAGACCAGAGAACTCAAAACAATTTTTCCAGATTTGCTTTATTTGGACATCACCAACTAAAAATTTGAATAATAAATTAATTAGTTTAGGTATTTGAATGAAATTTCATAGAAATGTTAAGGAAAGTCCTTGAATTAATTTACAACAGAAATCATGAAAATCGGATCATTAGAATGCGAGTTATAGACCAGAGAACTCAAAACAATTTTCCCAGTTTTGCTTTACTGGGACGTCACTTACAAAAATTCGAATAAAAAATTAATTATTAGAGGGATTTAAATGAAATTTCGTGGAGATGTTAAGGAAAGCCCTTGAATTAATTTAAAACAGAAATCGTGGAAATCCGATCATTAGAACGGGAGTTATAGACCAGAGAACCCAAAACAATTTTTCCAGTCTTGCAAGTGCACGAATATATATAAACCAAAAACAGTTGTCTCTTTGTGAACTCGACAAAGGCCTTTGACACAGTATGTCAACAAAAACTAATCCATCTATAAAATTGTAGTAAGGCATTTACAATAATACCATTATTGGTTTTGAAGTTATATGGAAAAAAAAGACAAATCAAAATATTTCAAAAAGTATTAGACATACAAAAATGGTTCATATATGAAAACATTCCTCGGAAAAAGGTTTTTCATTTAGTTAGAACCTTTGTAGAAGTACCTCAAAGGGTTCTGAATAAAATAATTTGTAATAAAAAATTCACCCAGAAGTCAAAATTGATCTAGTTAAACCAATTTTTTTTACATAGAATTCATACATGAAGTACCCACTATGATGTGGTAATAACAATTACTTTAATAGCTTAGAACTTATACACTAAATATGTGTGCCTTTGACACGATAGGTCATTAAGAACTAATTCGTCTATTAAATTGTAATAATACCATTAATGGGTTAGAAGTTACATGGAAAAAAAGACAAATAAAAATATTTAATTTATTCCAAAAATCTTGTTACAGATAAATCAGAAAGTATTAGATTAGACGCACAAAAATGGTTGATACATGAAATCATTCTTTGGAAAATGCTTTTTCTTTTAGTACAACATCCATTTAAGCATCTCAAAGGGTTCTGAAATAATATTTAATAATAAATTGAGCAAAAAATTCACCCGGAAGCTTTTTTTACATAGAATTCATATATGAAGTGCCCACTCTGATATTGTAATAACAATTACTTTAATAGCTCAGAACTTATAATTGATCATACTAAATATCAAGAAATTATTGTTGAAAAACGTTTAAATGATGATCAACATATTTTAAGATAATTTATGAATTTTACGCTATTAAAAAGATTTTAAATAACAATTTTTTAATTATGTTATACAAGATATCCAACTAGGGTATCAGCACTTTATTTGTGCATTTAATCTCAGACGTGGCAACGCCGCCACTTACGGTGGGAGTCAAAATGTAAACGGGTTCAAGGAATTTCAGTTGCAATGGAGCCGTTTGCCGGAGAGCAACGCGCTTTTTGTCTACGTGACAGCACGCCGTCTATATCGCGCTCATTACCAATTATGACTATGCATTAGTGGACATTTTTAGTTATAACTTGAGAACTACTGGGAATATTTTCATTTTTTTTTACAGCAATATTAAGAAGTTTCTGAGGATTAATTTGAGGGTAAAAACGTTGTCCTAGACTAAAAATTGCGAAAGTTACAAGACTTTTGGTCGGAGCATCACTTTTTTGTCAATTTTCATAGTAAATGGTCACTATTCTTGAAAATATTTGAAGAAATAATTGGAAATGGCTCAAAAAGGTTGTTGTACAATAAAGTCTGCTTCTTTTCCAATAATTCCATACCAAAACGTTTTTTGTACCTCGAAAACTTCCTGAGTTAGAGTCAATTTTGTCTTATATTGTCTGAAACTTTTATTGGAAAATCAAGATTTTTATGCATCATTGGGCATTTTTTGGTATAACTTGGGAACTACCAAGAATATTTTTATAATTTTCTCACACAATTATTAAGAAATTCCTGAGGATGGATTTGAGGGTAAAAACGTCGTTCTAGATTAAAAACTTTGAGATCAAGAACGCTTTTGGTTGAGGCATATTTTTTCGCCAAATGGGTTTAGTTTTAGGTTAATATATTTGAACTAAAGCCCCATCAATTAAATTTGTAGTAATTTTGAAATTACTTCAAAGGTCTAAAAACTAATTTAAGTCTAAGTGAGTTAAGGGATGATGGAACTTACAAATACTAAAATCTAGACGAAATTAGGAATTGTGTATAGGCTGAAAACGATGTTCACCTACGACCAGAAGTGGTTTACATAGAGTTCATTTAAAAAATGCTGATAGTTCTGTCAGCATTTTTTAAATGAACTATATACACTCAGGACGTTTTATACTCTATTTCAAAGGCTAGCAACGCGTTTTTTAACCGTCAATTAATCTGAATCGAATTTATGTCCAAGCTGTCTATATTAAAACGTTTGTTTGTACTCTGTTTTTTTTTTGTATGTATCAGTGGAAACTTTTGGGTATAACTTGGGAACCACTGATAATATTTTCATAATTTTTTCACAACAATATTAAGAAATTTATGAGGATGGATTTAAGGTCCGAAACGTTATTGTTGACTAATTATTTCGGAAGCAAGAGCTTTTTTGATTGGGGCATGTTTTTTTGCCAATTTTCTTAGTAAATGTTTGTTATTTTTGAGAATATTTGAAGAAGTAATTGGAAATCGCTTAAACGGGCTTTTGCTCAAATAAATGTTTTTTTTTTTTCAATAATTTCATATCAAAACGTTTTTTGTAATTATATGCAATATCAAGGTTTTTTTTTTGTGAGACGACTATGCATTAGTGGACATTTTTAGATATAACTTGAGAACTACTGGGAATATTTTCATATTTTTTTACAGCAATATTAGGAAGTTCCTGAGGATAGATTTGAGAATAAAAACGTTGTCCTAGACTAAAAATTGCCAAAGTTACAAGACTTTTGGTTGGAGCATCACTTTTTTCTCAATTTTCATAGTAAATGGTCACTATTCTTGAAAATATTTGAAGAAATAATTGGAAATGGCTCAAAAAGGTGATTGTACAATAAAGTCTGCTTCTTTTCCAATAATTCCATACCAAAACGTTTTTTGTACCTCGAAAACTTCCCGAGTTAGAGTCAATTTTGTCTTATATTGTCTAAAACTTATATTGGAACATCAAGATTTTTATGCATCAGTGGGCATTTTTAGGTATAACATAAGAACCACTAGGAATATTTTTATAATTTTTTTTCAGCAATATTAAGAAGTTTCTGAGGATTAATTTGAGGGTAAAAACGTTGTTCTAGACTAAAAATTGCGAAAGTTACAAGACTTTTGGTTGGAGCATCACTTTTTTCTCAATTTTCATAGTAAATGGTCACTATTCTTGAAAATATTTGAAGAAATAATTGGAAATGGCTCAAAAAGGTGATTGTACAATAAAGTCTGCTTCTTTTCCAATAATTCCATACCAAAACGTTTTTTGTACCTCGAAAACTTCCTGAGTTAGAGTCAATTTTGTCTGAAACTCATATTGGAACATCAAGATTTTTATGCATCATTGGGCATTTTTTGGTATAACTTGGGAACTACTAAGAATATTTTTATAATTTTCTCACACAATTATTAAGAAATTCCTGAAGATGGATTTGAGGGTGAAAACGTCGTTCTAGATTAAAAACTTTGAGATCAAGAGCGCTTTTGGTTGAGGCATATTTTTTCGCCAATTGGGTTTAGTTTTAGGTTAATATATTTGAACTAAAGCCCCATCAATTAAATCTGTAGTAATTTTGAAATTACTTCAAAGGTCTAAAAACCGTGAATTTTGGCCTATTTTTTCCCAATTTAAGTCTAAGTGAGTTAAGGGATGATGGAACTTACAAATACTAAAATCTCGACGAAATTGGGAATTTTGTATAGGCTGAAAACGATGTTTGACCAGAGGTGGTTTACATAGAGTTCATTTAAAAAATGCTGATAGTTCTGTCAGCATTTTTTAAATGAACTATATACACTCAGGACGTTTTATACTCTATTTCAAAGGCTAGCAACGCGTTTTTTAACCGTCAATTAATCTGAATCGAATTTATGTCCAAGCTGTCTATATTAAAACGTTTGTTTGTACTCTGTTTTTTTTTTGTATGTATCAGTGGAAACTTTTGGGTATAACTTGGGAACCACTGATAATATTTTCATAATTTTTTCACAACAATATTAAGAAATTTATGAGGATGGATTTAAGGTCCGAAACGTTATTGTTGACTAATTATTTCGGAAGCAAGAGCTTTTTTGATTGGGGCATGTTTTTTTGCCAATTTTCTTAGTAAATGTTTGTTATTTTTGAGAATATTTGAAGAAGTAATTGGAAATCGCTTAAACGGGCTTTTGCTCAAATAAATGTTTTTTTTTTCAATAATTTCATATCAAAACGTTTTTTGTAATTATATGCAATATCAAGTTTTTTTTTTGTGAGACGACTATGCATTAGTGGACATTTTTAGATATAACTTGAGAACTACTGGGAATATTTTCATATTTTTTTACAGCAATATTAGGAAGTTCCTGAGGATAGATTTGAGAGTAAAAACGTTGTCCTAGACTAAAAATTGCCAAAGTTACAAGACTTTTGGTTGGAGCATCACTTTTTTCTCAATTTTCATAGTAAATGGTCACTATTCTTGAAAATATTTGAAGAAATAATTGGAAATGGCTCAAAAAGGTGATTGTACAATAAAGTCTGCTTCTTTTCCAATAATTTCATACCAAAACGTTTTTTATACCTCGAAAACTTCCTGAGTTAGAGTCAATTTTGTCTTATATTGTCTGAAACTTATATTGAAACATCAAGATTTTTATGCATCAGCGGGCATTTTTAGGTATAACTTAAGAATCACTAGAAATATTTTTATAATTTTTTTTCAGCAATTTTAAGAAGTTTCTGAGGATTAATTTGAGGGTAAAAACGTTGTCCTAGACTAAAAATTGCCAAAGTTACAAGACTTTTGGTTGGAGCATCACTTTTTTCTCAATTTTCATAGTAAATGGTCACTATTCTTGAAAATATTTCTAGAAATAATTGGAAATGGCTCAAAAAGGTTATTGTACAATAAAGTCTGCTTCTTTTCCAATAATTCCATACCAAAACGTTTTTTGTACCTCGAAAACTTCCTGAGTTAGAGTCAATTTTGTCTGAAACTTATATTGGAACATCAAGATTTTTATGCATCATTGGGCATTTTTTGGTATAACTTGGGAACTACTAAGAATATTTTTATAATTTTCTCACACAATTATTAAGAAATTCCTGAAGATGGATTTGAGGGTAAAAACGTCGTTCTAGATTAAAAACTTTGAGATCAAGAGCGCTTTTGGTTGAGGCATATTTTTTCGCCAAATGGGTTTAGTTTTAGGTTAATATATTTGAACTAAAGCCCCATCAATTAAATCTGTAGTAATTTTGAAATTACTTCAAAGGTCTAAAAACCGTGAATTTTGGCCTATTTTTTCCCAATTTAAGTCTAAGTGAGTTAAGGGATGATGGAACTTACAAATACTAAAATCTCGACGAAATTGGGAATTTTGTATAGGCTGAAAACGATGTTTGACCAGAGGTGGTTTACATAGAGTTCATTTAAAAAATGCTGATAGTTCTATCGGCATTTTTTAAATGAACTATATACACTCAGGACGTTTTATACTCTATTTCAAAGGCTAGCAACGCGTTTTTTAACCGTCAAATCTGAATCGAATTGTATGTCCAAGTTGTCTATATTAAAACGTTTGTTTGTACTCTGTTTTTTTTTGTATGTATCAGTGGAAACTTTTGGGTATAACTTGGGAACCACTGATAATATTTTCATAATTTTTTCACAACAATATTAAGAAATTTATGAGGATGGATTTAAGGTCCGAAACGTTATTGTTGACTAATTATTTCGGAAGCAAGAGCTTTTTTGATTGGGGCATGTTTTTTTGCCAATTTTCTTAGTAAATGTTTGTTATTTTTGAGAATATTTGAAGAAGTAATTGGAAATCGCTTAAACGGGCTTTTGCTCAAATAAATGTTTTTTTTTTTTAATAATTTCATATCAAAACGTTTTTTGTAATTATATGCAATATCAAGTTTTTTTTTTGTGAGACGACTATGCATTAGTGGACATTTTTAGATATAACTTGAGAACTACTGGGAATATTTTCATATTTTTTTACAGCAATATTAGGAAGTTCCTGAGGATAGATTTGAGAGTAAAAACGTTGTCCTAGACTAAAAATTGCCAAAGTTACAAGACTTTTGGTTGGAGCATCACTTTTTTCTCAATTTTCATAGTAAATGGTCACTATTCTTGAAAATATTTGAAGAAATAATTGGAAATAACTTAAAAAAGTTATTGTACAATAAAGTCTGCTTCTTTTCCAATAATTCCATACCAAAACGTTTTTTGTACCTCGAAAACTTCCCGAGTTAGAGTCAATTTTGTCTTATATTGTCTAAAACTTATATTGGAACATCAAGATTTTTATGCATCAGTGGGCATTTTTAGGTATAACTTAAGAACCACTAGGAATATTTTTATAATTTTTTTTCAGCAATATTAAGAAGTTTCTGAGGATTAATTTGAGGGTAAAAACGTTGTTCTAGACTAAAAATTGTGAAAGTTACAAGACTTTTGGTTGGATCATCACTTTTTTGTCAATTTTCATAGTAAATGTTCACTATTTTTGAGAATATTTTGAGAAATAATTGGAAATGGCTCAAAAAGGTTATTGTACAATAAAGTCTGCTTCTTTTCCAATAATTCCATACTAAAACGTTTTTTGTACCTCGAAAACTTCCTGAGTTAGAGTCAATTTTGTCTGAAACTTATATTGGAACATCAAGATTTTTATGCATCATTGGGCATTTTTTGGTATAACTTGGGAACTACTAAGAATATTTTTATAATTTTCTCACACAATTATTAAGAAATTCCTGAGGATGGATTTGAGGGTAAAAACGTCGTTCTAGATTAAAAACTTTGAGATCAAGAGCGCTTTTGGTTGAGGCATATTTTTTCGCCAAATGGGTTTAGTTTTAGGTTAATATATTTGAACTAAAGCCCCATCAATTAAATTTGTAGTAATTTTGAAATTACTTCAAAGGTCTAAAAACTAATTTAAGTCTAAGTGAGTTAAGGGATGATGGAACTTACAAATACTAAAATCTAGACGAAATTAGGAATTGTGTATAGGCTGAAAACGATGTTCACCTACGACCAGAAGTGGTTTACATAGAGTTCATTTAAAAAATGCTGATAGTTCTGTCAGCATTTTTTAAATGAACTATATACATTCAGGACGTTTTATACTCTATTTCAAAGGCTAGCAACGCGTTTTTTAACCGTCAATTAATCTGAATCGAATTTATGTCCAAGCTGTCTATATTAAAACGTTTGTTTGTACTCTGTTTTTTTTTTGTATGTATCAGTGGAAACTTTTGGGTATAACTTGGGAACCACTGATAATATTTTCATAATTTGTTCACTGTAACATTAAGGCATTCCCGAGGATGGACTTGAGAGTAAAAACGTTGTCCTAGACTAAAAATTGCGAAAGTTACAAGACTTTTGGTTGGAGCATCACTTTTTTGTCAATTTTCATAGTAAATGTTCACTATTTTTGAGAATATTTCGAGAAATAATTGGAAATGGCTCAAAAAGGTTATTGTACAATAAAGTCTGCTTCTTTTCCAATAATTTCATACCAAAACGTTTTTTATACCTCGAAAACTTCCTGAGTTAGAGTCAATTTTGTCTTATATTGTCTGAAACTTATATTGAAACATCAAGATTTTTATGCATCAGCGGGCATTTTTAGGTATAACTTAAGAATCACTAGAAATATTTTTATAATTTTTTTTCAGCAATTTTAAGAAGTTTCTGAGGATTAATTTGAGGGTAAAAGCGTTGTTTTAGACTAAAAATTGCAAAAGTTACAAGACTTTTGGTTGGATCATCACTTTTTTTGTCAATTTTCATACTAAATGTTCACTATTTTTGAGAATATTTCGAGAAATAACTGGAAATGGCTCAAAAAAGTTATTGTACAATAAAGTCTGTTTATTTTCGAATAAATCCACACCAAAACGTTTTTTGTATCTCGAAAACTTCCTGAGTTAGAGTCAATTTTGTCTTATATTGGAACATTAAGATTTTTATGCATCAGTGGACATTTTCGTGTATAACTTTAGAACCACTGTGAATATTTTCATAATTTTTTCACTGTCATATTAAGGCATTCCTGAGGATGGATAAGGTGGTAAAAAACGTTGATCTAGATTAAAAATTGCGGAAGTTACAGGAGTTTTGGTTGAGGTATTTTTTTTTGCCAATTGGGTTTAGTTTTAGGTTAATATATTTGAACTAAAGCCTCATCAATTAAATATGTAGCAATTTTTAAATTACTTAATAAGAAGGAACTACATAAAAACAGTAACGGTCCTAAGATTGACCCCTTGTACCGTTGAAATATTTGCTGTAATGTTCGAATTTCACTGTACAAATTGATGGTTGATTTTTAAGGTAATCCGTGAGTAAAAGAGCTCTACATTAACCTTAAAAATTTATAAAAAGTATTTATTTTGCTACGGTTCATAAATTTCCATTGACTGTACATTAATTTGCCATAAATAAATGATCATCACATTGCTGATACCCTTTTTGGACACCTTGTATAAGGGTATTGTTGAATCTCAGTAATCAGTAATTTGGGGTGCTTATTTTCCGTGAATATTACAAATACGCCCCAAACAAAGTGATAATTTTATACCGGGTTCTAAAATTATTTAAAGACAATTAAAAAAACCGAAACTAGAAATTTCTTGGGTTTTACCTAAATAGTTTGACTAAAATCTGTTTTTTTTTAAATTCTACTTTTTGCTTTTTAATAAACTAAAGGCACATCGGAATTTTAATTTAGACGGGACCCTAAAGTCTCGGGGCGAAGCCATGCTGCCCATAATGTTGGCCAGTTTCATTTTTGACGCACTGGTCATACCCTCTATAGTGGGTAAGTGTTGTTTCAGACCGGACGTTTCTGACTCTTATTCGGTCAATCTTCAGGGCTGCAAACAATGATTGAGACAAACAGTTTCAATTTTTTTATCAAGTTCTCTCGAAGCCCTGAAGAAGGCGTAAATAAAGTCCGAAACGTCGGAATGTCGTTCACAAACGAATTGAGGATATAATTTCGTTGGTTTTTATGTGTTGCGGTAGGTCGAGATAGATCGAAAATCCTGCACCTAAGATTGCCGACGGACGAACCGTTGGCGTTTGAGGCGGCAGTGGTGGCGTTGGGTTTAAAAGCGAACGTTTCAGAGGCGGATCATCCGCTTTTGTGCGAGGGAACTAGACGACAAAGGGGGGAACTTGCGATTTCCCTGTTGACGTTTTACAAGGACGATTGCTACAAAATTTGCCGGTAAGAATACTGCATTTATGTACGAGTTAATTGGTAAATTAGGGTCTGGGTAAGTGGGTTTCATTAAAAAATATATTGTCCGTTTAATAATTTCCTCCTTGATTAAAGTATGCATATATCGAGAAAAGTCTTCTTATCATTCATGGTTTTATTACTGTTTTTTCTGTTATTTTGCTAAAATAGTTGTTTATGCGGTTTAGTCAAGTCTGTTCATACTTTTTCCGCATACGTTTCATTTCTGGAAGTTCTGTGCATCCTGTAATGCATTAATAACACTGATTTGGAAATCAATACTTAGTTTTGGTTTTAATTAATGAACAATGCCATGACGTGTTTGTAAGAGAAACTCTATGTCACCTACAAAAATTTGAATACAAAATTAATTAATGCAGAGATTTGAATGAAATTTTGCAGAGACGTTAAGAAAAGCCCCAGAATTAATATCAAGTAAAAATCGTGGAAATCGAGGCACTAGAACCTGAGTTATAGGCCAGAGAACCCAAAACAACTTTTCTAGTTTTGCTTTATTGGGACGTCACTGACAAACTTTTGAATAAAAAATTAGTTATTACAGGGATTTAAATGAAATTTAATAGACGCGTTAAGGGAAGTTTCTGAATTAATTTAAAGCAGAAATCATAGAAATCGGATCATTAGAACGCGAATTATAGACCAGAGAACTCAAAACAAATTTTCCAGTTTTGCTTTACTGGGACGTCACTTACAAAAATTTGAATAAAAAAATAATTAGTACAGAGATTTGAATGAAACTTTATAGAGATGATAAGGGAAGCTTTTGAATTAATTTAAAGCAGAAATCATGGAAATCGGATCATTAGAACGCGAGTTATAGATTAGAGAACGCAAAACAATTTTTCCAGTTTTGCTTTATTGGGACGACAGTTACAAACATTTGAATAAAAAATTAATTAGTACAGGGATTTGAATGAAATTTTATAGAGATGTTAAGGGAAGTTCCTGAATTAATTTAAAGCATAAATCATGGAAATCGGATCATTAGAACGCGAGTTATAGACCAGAGAACTCAAAACAATTTTTCCAGTTTTGCTTTACTGGGACGTCACTTACAAACATTTGAATAAAAAATTAATTAGTACAGGGATTTGAATGAAATTTTATAGACATGTTAAGGGAAGTTCCTGAATTAATTTAAAGCATAAATCATGCAAATCGGAGCATTAGAACGCGAGTTATGGGCCAGAGACTCTAAAACAATTTTTCCAGTTTTGCTTTACTGGAACGTCACTTACAAAAATTTGAATAAAAAATTAATTAGTACATGGATTTAAATGAAATTTCATAGCGATGTTAAGGAAAGTCCCAAAATTAATTTAAAGCAGAAATCATGCAAATCGGAGCACTAGAACGCGAGTTATTGACCAGAGACTCTAAAACATTTTTTCTAGTTTTGCTTTATTGGGACGACACTTACAAAAATTTGAATAAAAAATGAATTAGTACAGGGATTTAAATGAAATTTCATAGACATGTTAAGGGAAGTTCCTGAATTAATTTAAAGCAGAAATCATGCAAATCGGAGCATTAGAATGGGAGTTATAGACCAGAGAACTCAAAACAATTTTTCCAGTTTTGCTTTATTGGGACGACACTTACAAAAATTTGAATAAAAAATTAATTAGTACAGGGATTTAAATGAAATTTTATAGAGATGTTAAGGGAAGTTCCTGAATTAATTTAAAGCAGAAATCATGCAAATCGGAGCATTAGAATGGGAGTTATAGACCAGAGAACTCAAAACAATTTTTCCAGTTTTGCTTTATTGGGACGTCACTTACAAAAATTTGAATAAAAAATTAATTAGTACAGGGATTTTAATGAAATTTTCTAGAGATGTTAAGAGAAGTCCCTGATTTAATTTAAAGCATAAATCATGGAAATCGGAGCACCAAAACGCGAGTTATAGACCAGAGAACCCAAAACTTTTTTTCAGTTTTGCTTTACTGGGACGTCACTTACAAACATTTGAATAAAAAATTAATTAGTACAGGGATTTGAATGAAATTTTATAGAGATGATAAGGGAAGCTTCTGAATTAATTTAAAGCAGAAATCATGCAAATCGGAATACTAGAACGGGAGTTATAGGCCAGAGAACCCAAAAAAAATTTTCCAGTTTTGCTTTATTGGGACGTCACTGACAAAAATGTTAATAAAAAATTAATTAGTACAGGGATTTGAATGACATTTCATAGAGATGATAAGTGAAGCTTCTGAATTAATTTAAAGCAGAAATCATGAAAATCGGATCATTAGAATGCGAGTTATAGACCAGAGAACTCAAAACAATTTTTTTAGTTTTACTTTACTGGGACGTCACTTACAAAAATTTGAATAAAAAAATAATTAGTACAGGGATTTGAATGACATTTCATAGAGATGATAAGGAAAGTCCCAGAATTAATTTAAAGCAGAAATCATAAATATCGGAGCACTAGGACGCGAGTTATAGGCCAGAGAACCCAAAACAATTTTTCCAGTTTTGCTTTACTGGGACGTCACGTACAAAAATTTGAATAAAAAATTAATTAGTGCAGGGATTTAAATGAAATTTCATAGCGATGTTAAGGAAAGTCCCAAAATTAATTTAAAGCAGAAATTATGCAAATCGGAGCACTAGAACGCGAGTTATTGACCAGAGACTCTAAAACATTTTTTCTAGTTTTGCTTTATTGGGACGACACTTACAAAAATTTGAATAAAAAATTAATTAGTACAGGGATTTAAATGAAATTTCATAGGGATGTTAAGGGAAGTTCCTGAATTAATTTAAAGCATAAATCATGCAAATCGGAGCATTAGAACGGGAGTTATAGACCAGAGAACTCAAAACAATTTTTCCAGTTTTGCTTTATTGGGACGTCACCCACAAAAATTTGAATAAAAAATTAGTTACTACAGGGATTTCAATGAAATTTCATAGACGTGTTAAGGGAAGTTCCTGAATTAATTTAAAGCATAAATCATGGAAATCGGAGCACCAAAACGCGAGTTATAGACCAGAGAACCCAAAACTTTTTTTCAGTTTTGCTTTACTGGGACGTCACTTACAAACATTTGAATAAAAAATTAATTAGTACAGGGATTTGAATGAAATTTTATAGAGATGATAAGGGAAGCTTCTGAATTAATTTAAAGCAGAAATCATGCAAATCGGAACACTAGAACGGGAGTTATAGGTCAGAGAACCCAAAAAAATTTTTCCAGTTTTGCTTTATTGGGACGTCACTTACAAACATTTGAATAAAAAATTAGTTATTATAGGGATTTAAATGACATTTCATCGACATATTAAGGGAAGTTCCTGAATTAATTTAAAGCAGAAATCATGCAAATCGGAGCATTAGAATGGGAGTTATAGACCAGAGAACTCAAAACAATTTTTCCAGTTTTGCTTTATTGGGACGTCACTCAAAAATTTGAATAAAAAATTAATTAGTTCAGGGATTTGAATGAAATTTCATAGACATGTTAAGGGAAGTTTCTGAATTAATTTAAAGCAGAAATCATGCAAATCGGAACACCAGAACGCGAGTTATAGACCAGAGAACCTAAAATAACTTTTCAAGTTTTGCTTTATTGGGACGACACTTACAAAAATTTGAATAAAAAATTAATTATTACAGGGATTTAAATAAAATTTCCTAGACATGTTAAGAGAAGTTCCTGAATTAATTTAAAGCATAAATCATGAAAATCGGAGCACTAGAACGCGAGTTATAGGCCAGAGAACCCAAAACATTTTTTTCTAGTTTTGCTTTTCTGGGACGTCACTTACGAAAATTTGAATAATAAATTAATTACTAGAGGGATTTAAATGAAATTTCACAGAGATGTTAAGGGAAGTTCCTGAATTAATTTAAAGCATAAATTGTGCAAATCGGAGCCCTAGAACGCCGAGTTATAGGCCAGAGAACTTAAAACAATTTCTCCAGTTTTGATTTATTGGGACGTCACTTACAAACATTTGAATAAAAAATTAATTAGTAGAGGGATTTGAATGAAATTTCATAGAGATGTTAAAGAAAGTCCCAGAATTAATTTAAAGCAGAAATCATGAAAATCGGAGTACTGGAACGCGATTTATAGGCCAGAGAACCCAAAACATTTTTTTTCAGTTTTGCTTTATTGGGACGTCACCCACAAAAATTTGAATTAAGTTCAAATAAAAAGTATGCTCAAAATTGAATTGTTTATTTATAAACAAGAAACTTGGATGATTATTCCACTTTTTTGGAATTTAGAAAAAAATGTATCCTTGGATATCAAACCCAAGTAGGCCATAAATACAGCAACTTCCTCAAATTCATTTAAGCTATTTCATCGTGCAATTTTTCTAGTTAAGTTGGTTTTGTCCAAACGTTCGTATTTTATTAAAAATTATTGAATTCCTTTAATACATTCAATAGAATCATGGACAAACTACTGGATAGGGAGGTGCATCAGTTATTGAAAACGCCATTGATAAGTTCGTACTACACGAACAATCCACCGATCCGAAGTCAGTTTAATACGCCCAGAAGGGAGGACTGCGACAGCACTATCGCTCCCATAAGTCAGTTTATGCCGCCTACCGATGTCTTACCAAACGACTGTAGTAAGTGTAATTTCTAAATAAATTTACCATTAAGTTATTACCGATTTACCAATAAGGGTACCTACTTTAAATAACTAAAAGAAAATGTGTATTAACCTGATCTAAATCTAAGTGAGGTAAGTAAGACATATACGCACATACACGGTCTTCCTTCACTCATAAATATAATAACTGATGATGAATTGTTATTTTTCCTGCAATTTGTAAGTATTTCCTAATTTTCTGGATTTTGGGGATAATTTCTTGGAAAATTCAAGAAATTACTTAAAAAGCCTGGAAGAAACTTGCAATTACTTAAAGTGTCTTAATTCCAGGCAATTGAAGTGAGTTTTTTAGTTGCTTTGAGGAATTTTAGCTAATTTTAAGGTTCTTCCAGGCATTTCAAGTAATTTTTTAATTTTTCCCTACAATTTGCAGCCATTTCTGGATTTTTGGGATAATTTCTTGGAAAATTCAAGATATGAGTTGAAATACCTGGAATAAACCTACAATTACTTAAAGTGTCTTAATTCCAGGCAATTTAAGTCAGTTTTTCATTTTTTTTCAAGAAATTTAACTAATTTTCAGTGTCTTTCAGGCATTTCAAGTGATTTTTAATTTTTTCGCTACAATTTGCAGCCATTTCTTAATTTTCTGGATTTTGGGGATGATTTCTTGGAAAATTCAAGAAATTACTTAAAATGCCTGGAAGAAACTTGCAATTACTTAAAGTGTCTTAATTCCAGGCAATTTAAGTCAGTTTTTCATTTTTTTTCAAGAAATTTAACTAATTTTCAGTGTCTTTCAGGCATTTCAAGTGATTTTTAATTTTTTCGCTACAATTTGCAGCCATGTCTTAATTTTCTGGATTTTGGGGATAATTTCTTGGAAAATTCAAGAAATTACTTAAAATGCCTGGAATAATCTAACAATTACTTAAAGTGTCTTAATTCCAGGCAATTGAAGCCACTTTTAGTTGCTTTGAGGAATTTTAGCTAATTTTAAGGTTCTTCCAGGCATTTCAAGTAATTTTTTAATTTTTCCCTACAATTTGCAGCCATTTCTTAATTTTCTGGATTTTGGGGATAATTTCTTGGAAAATTCAAGAAATTACTTAAAATGCCTGGAATAATCTAACAATTACTTAAAGTGTCTTAGTTCCAGGCAGTTAAAGTCAGTTTTTCAGTTTATTTCAAGGATTTTTAACTAATTTTAAGGTTCTTCCAGGAATTTCAAGTGATTTTTTTAAATTTTTCCTTGCAATTTGTAACTATTTCCTAATTTTCTGGATTATGGGGATAGTTTGAAAACATCTTGTCGAACTTGCATTATCTTATTTATTTAATGTAACACGACGTTTCGGTTGGTAGGTATCTCCAACTGTTATCAAGTGTAAAGTGTAAACGGTTGGAGATACTTACCAACCGAAACGTCGTGTTACATTAAATAAATAAGACAATGCAAGTTGGACAAGATGTTTTCACTGTACCATTGTCTACCACCTTCAAAAACAGATTGGGTATAATTTCTTGGAAAATGCAAGAAATTACTTAAAAAGCCTGGAATAAACTTACAATTACTTAAAGTGTCTTAATTCCAGGCAATTGAAGTCAGTTTTTTAGGTTCTTTCAAGAATTTTATTTAATTTTCAGTGTCTTTCAGGCATTTCAAGTGATTTTTTAGTTTTTCCTTGCAATTTGTAAGTATTTCTTAATTTTCTGGATTATTGGGATAATTGCTTGGAAAATTCAAGAAATTACTTAAAAAGCCTGGAATAAACTCACAATGACTTAAAGTGTCTTAATTCCAGGCAATTTAAGTCACCTTTAGTTTCTTTCAAGGATTTTAACTAATTTTAAGGTTCTTTCAGGCATTTCAAGTGATTTTTTAAGATTTTCCCTGCAATTTCAAACCATTTCTTTTAGATTTTTAACAATTTTGAACTAATTTTTCCTCTTCATTTTATTATAAGCATTTAAATTGATCTTTTATGCTAACGACTCTCATAGTGAGCAGGCAGAACATATAAAATTTTAGTAATTTAGTATGGAATTTATTATTTATTCTAAATATTTGGATTTAAAATACGTTTTTTTAAATGTATTTTGTATGATTTTCTCTATATTATTTAGACAACAGTAGGCCTCACAGTTCCACCAGTGCCGAAGTGGAACAAGGGGTGGCTAATTTAGCCCTTAACGGTCAAGGGTCGCAAATAGCACAGGGTGCAGTTTCAAGGACTAAAGACGGAAGGTAGGTTAACAATTAATACATTAATACATATTTATTATGTTGAACACAATCAAACGCTTTTTGGTAATCTATAAAACATCCTTCCTCTGATCATAATAAGTTCTAGACTAACACTTGACTTTAAGAAACACTTTCAGAGTGTGATCTTCTCTTCTTTTTTAGTAATGGGATAAAAAGAGATATAAGCTATTTGGTTGGGCTTGTGTTGAAAATATGGTTGAAATTCAACAGGCACTAAATCTGGTCCATCCGCCGTCTTGACTTTTATTGTTCTAACAATCTCTTGTGTTGTAATTTACTGTCCAGACGGGTTATTTTCCAATTTATCTTCTAACTGAGATCTATCATCTGCAAAGAGGCTGCTGTATATTGTGTTATCTTGTGCAAATTATAATTCTTATTAAATGTTCGAATTCTTCGCACTGCTTCACTGTACACATGACTACTTAATGTTTATAATAATTGCCCTTAGAGTTATGCTACTATAGGAAATTGTACCCGTATTTATTTAAGTTCTAACACTACAGTCACAACCATGCACTGTCGAATTGTAAAGTTTTTTAGGCAATTTTACCGAAACAAGACAAGTTGAAAGTTTTATTTAGTTAGTTCTAGCAAATCCGTAATAATTTATTTATTCATATATTTGATTTAGTCAAGTTCGGAAGCCTATATGCGAAATCATAACTATTTCATTGAATATCGAATATTAAACAATTTATTTCTGAATGATATTGAGAGTTTATAATACATATGAAACTTTAAAATCCCTCCGTATTAGAAATACAGAATTTTCATTTATTAGCCGACATTTTCGGTCATTATTTGGAAACCACTTAAGATATTCTCATAATTTTTTCACATCAGCATAGTGGGATTCCTGAGGATGGATTTGAGGGTAAAAACGTCTTTCTGGGTTAAAAATTGAAGCAACTAGGCCTGTTTTAGTTAAGGTAGTTTTTTTTGCTACTTTTTTTAACAAATTCTAACTTTCCTTGAGAATATCTTGAGAAATAATGGGAATCTTCTTAAAAGGGTTTTAGTGCAAGAAAGGGTGTTTCTTACCAAACAGTTTCATATGAAAACGATTCCTGTACCTCAAAAACTTTTTGAGTTAGAGACAATTTTCTCCATAAAGGTCCCAGAGCCTCCAAATTTGAAGTTTTTAGAACCATATTGCAGTTACAAGATTTTTATTTAGTACCAGACATTTTTGATCATAACTTGAAAACCACTTAAGATATTCTCATAATTTTTTCACATCAATATTGCGGGATTCCTGAGGATGGATTTGAGGGTAAAAACATCTTTCTGGAGTAAAAATTGAGGTAGCTAGGGCTGTTTTAGTTACGGTAGTTTTTTTTTCTGCCCTGTTTAACAAATTCTAACTTTGACGGACAATATTTCAAGAAATAATAGGAATATTCTTAAAAGGGTTTTACTCCAAGAAAGTCCATTTCTTACCAAACAATTTCATATGAAAACGATTCCTGTAGCTCAAAAACTTTTTGAGGTAGAGACAATTTTCTCCATCAAGGTCCCAAAGGCACCAAATTCGAAATCCGCAGAAATCTCACAGATTTTTGCTAAGATACTGATTGTGTCCAGCTATACTGTTATATAACTAGTGCTTTTGTTACTACATGACTGATATCAGTAGCAAATTCATATTAATGTATTCAATTTAATATATTTACAAAGACAAATTTAGTTTTCAATACAGTTCAAACAGTAAAGTTACAAATTCTCATACATATATTGCTAAAATCATAACATAATTTTAAGATCGTCCAACTAGTTGGCTACCTACACAACTTCTGAACCTAAATAGAGTTATGCCATTAGAGGAAATTGTACTCATATTCATTCAAGTTTTAACACTACTTAAGTCAAATAAATTTTTGTGCAATTTTACCGAAATAAGACAAGTTTAATGTAAATTCTAGCAAATCCTTAATAATTTATTTATTCGATTTGGTCGAAGCATTGAAGTAACTCAACGAATATTGAACGATTTATTTCTGCGAACCTTTAAAATCCCCCCGTATTGAAAATACAGAATTTTTATTTGTTAGCCGACATTTTTGGTCATAACTTGGAAACCACTTAAGATATTTTCATAATTTTTTCACATCTGTATAATGGGATTCCTGAGGATGGATTTGAGGGTAAAAACGTCTTACTGGGGTAAAATTTGTGGTAGTTAGGGCTGTTTTGGTTGAGGTACTTTTTTTTGCTACTTTTTTAACAAATTATAATTTTGATTCTGAATATATTAAGAAATAATGGGGATATTCTTAAAAGGGTTTTACTCCAAGAAAGTCCATTTCTTACCAAACAATTTCATATGAAAACGATTCCTGTACCTCAAAAACTTTTTGAGTTAGAGACAATTTTCTGTATCAAGGTTCCAGAGCCTCCAAATTTCAAGTTTTTAGAACAGTATTGTAATTCAAGATTTTTATCCATTACTCGACATTTTTGGTCATAACTTGAAAACTACTTAAGATATTCTCACAATTTTTTCAAATCAGCATAGTGGGATTCCTGAGGATGGATTTGAGAGTAAAAACGTCTTTTTAGGTTAAGAATTGAAGTAACTAGGGCTGTTTTGGTTGAATAGTTTTTTTTTACTACTTTATTTACAAATTCCAACTTTTCTTAAGAATATTTTAAGAAATAATAGGAATATTCTTAAAGGGGCTTTAGTGCAAGAAAGTTCATTTCTTACCAAACAATTTCATATGAAAACGATTCCTGTACCTCAAAAACTTTTTGAGTTAGAGACAATTTCTTCCATCAAGGTCCTAGAGCCTCCAAATTTGAAGTTTTTAAAACCATATTGCAATTACAAGATTTTTATCGATTACTCGACATTTTTGATCATAACTTGGAAACTACTTAAGATATTCTCATAATTTTTTCACATCAGCATAGTGGGATTCCTGAGGATGGATTTGAGGGTAAAAACGTCTTTCTGGGTTAAAAATTAAAGCAACTAGGGCTGTTTTAGTTCGGGTAGTTTTTTTTGCTACTTTTCTTAACAAATTCTAACTTTCCTTAAGAATATCTTGAGAAATAATGGGGGTATTCTTAAAAGGGTTTTACTATAAGAAAGTCTATTTCTTACCAAACAATTTCATATGAAAACGATTCCTGTACCTCAAAAACTTTTTGAGTTAGAGACAATTTCTTCCATCAAGATCCCAGAGCCTCCAAATTTGAAGTTTTTAGAACCATATTGCAATTACAAGATTTTTATTTAGTACCAGACATTTTTGATCATAACTTGAAAACTACTTAAGATATTCTCATAATTTTTTCACATCAGCATAGTGGGATTCCTGAGGATGGATTTGAGAGTGAAGACGTCTTTTTAGGTTAAAAATTGAAGTAACTAGGGCTGTTTTAGTTAGGGTAGTTTTTATTGCTACTTTTTTTAACAAATTCTAACTTTTCTTGAGAATATCTTGAGAAATACTGGGGATATTCTTAAAAGGGTTTTAGTGCAAGAAAGGGTGTTTCTTACCAAACAGTTTTATATGAAAACGATTCCTGTACCTCAAAAACTTTTTGAGTTAGAGACAATTTTCTCCATCAGGGTCCCAGAGCCTCCAAATTTGAAGTTTTTAGAACCATATTGCAGTTACAAGATTTTTATCCATTACTCGACATTTTTGGTCATAACTTAAAAACTACTTAAGATATTCTCATAATTTTTTCACATCAGCATAGTGGGATTCCTGAGGATGGATTTGAGGGTAAAAACGTCTTTCTGGGTTAAAAATTGAAGCAACTAGGGCTGTTTTAGTTCGGGTAGTTTTTTTTGCTACTTTTCTTAACAAATTCTAACTTTCCTTAAGAATATCTTGAGAAATAATGGGGGTATTCTTAAAAGGGTTTTACTATAAGAAAGTCTATTTCTTACCAAACAAATTCATATGAAAACGATTCCTGTACCTCAAAAACTTTTTGAGTTAGACACAATTTTCTCCATCAGGGTCCCAGAGCCTCAAAATTTAAAGTTTTTAGAACCATATTGCAGTTACAAGATTTTTATCCATTACTCGACATTTTTGCTCATAACTTGGAAACCACTTAAGATATTCTCATAATTTTTTCACATCAGCATAGTGGGATTCCTGAGGATGGATTTGAGGGTAAAAACGTCTTTCTGGGTTAAAAATCGAAGTCACTAGGGCTGTTTTAGTTAGGGTAGTTTTTATTGCTACTTTTCTTAACTAATTCTAACTTTCCTTGAGAAATAATGGGAATATTTTAAAAAGGGTTTTATTTAACAACAACCAGTACTTGGGAGACTGTTATTGATAAATAATGTTATTTTTTTCTGCAAAAGCATGGACAGGAACTTTGTCCCCACAACTGGCTTAGGGCTCATAACATGACCAATAATAACTTGTAAAATCCAAATTAATTAAATATTTAATATTTAATAAATTATTATTTAGTATCAGACCGAGGCGGTATTTCAATCAGTCTGTACGAATTGAGGCAGTAATTGTAACACGAATTGCTGTAGATTTCGTGTTTTTTACCTTTTATAAAAGTAATTGTAACAGTATAAATTTGCGATAAAATGTACTTACAAGGAAGTCTTTAATTGCACTGTTTGAGTCGAATTTAGTAGTTTCTCTTTTTAAATTTGGCGGGGGTTTTAATAATATAGTCATTCATTCTAATGAACCATGCTGTTGCGTTTGTCATTTTATTTTAACATATTCGATCATTTTTGACTCATATAGAGAACTTTGCGTTTATTGTTTCTTTTTCAGGTATAAAAAGAGAGCGTATCCTTCAATACCCAATCAACCTTCGGAGGCGGGGGCGCATTTTATGTTCGAATTGGCCAAAACGGTTCTCACTAAAGCCGGTAAGTTTGTGACTATAAAACCCTTTTGACATGTACATTTTTTACCTTTTATGTAACGTAATATAGAGAAAAAGTTCCTGGAACTTGAGGGTACATTTTAAAAATCTTAATGATTCATAAATTCTTATGGGGTGCAATTGACTAAAGACCCTCCTAAAAATTGCATGCGATATTTGCAATAAATTACCCACTTAATTGCGTTGTATTCTACTAAAGAAGAACACCACTGAATCGGAATAAATTATGAAAGTGTCGAACGCTTCGGACAGATCAAAAAAGAGTCTTAACAAAGGGGTTTTTTCTAGTTTCGGTTGAATTATATGAGGACATTGTTGCTACATCCCATTTTTACTCTCTGACTCAGTTACTTCATACCTGGGTTGTTATTTCAATAATTTACAAGAAACTTTTATAAAATAAATAAATTCTTAGGTGGTACCAGCAGTACCTCCTTGTTCACCCAACCGTCATCGACGCAAAGTCACCACGGTCCACACAGGGCTTTGCACATGTGCGCTTTTCAATTAGGACTGTACGCTTTAGGACTACATAACTGCGTTAGTCCGAACTGGTTGAGTAGGACTTATAGCTCACACGTTTCTTGGATAACAGGTATTATTAATTAGCTTAACAGTATATTGTTTTGTTAGATATAGGTTAAAAAAGAAAATAATTATTTGGTAAACGTTTTGATTTTTATGAGGTCATCTTCAGGACTCTAAAAGAGATATGAAAATGCAAGTAAAGTCATCCATTCTGGCGTAGTTACGAAGGTTAAGTTTTCGCACACAGGACAAGTGATTATTAATGCTCAATTAAAAGTATATTTTTTTAGACTAATTTAAGTATTTTGCATAAAATCAATTGTTTTTGAATCAAGTTTCTATCTGTAATAGCACGAAAGTTAACCGAAATTTTGGAAATTATACAATTGAAAATGTGAAATGACAAAAATCACAAATTAGATGTTTTCTCAAAAACGGCTAATCTTTTAAATTTTTTTGTAGTAACAAAAAACGTACTATTTCACTTGGAACATATGTCAGTCTTTGAATCAACTTTCTATCTGTAATAGGAAAAAAGTTATCCCAAATTTTGGAATTCATTGAAAATGTAAAACTGGCAAAAATCACAAATTTGGCATTTTCTTAAAAACCATCGATGTTTTCGATTTTTTTATGGACATAAAAAATGTACTGTTTCACTTGGAGCAGATGTCAGTTTTTGAATCAAGTTTCTATCTATATTAGCAAAGAAGTTATCCCAAATTTTGGATTTAATTGAAAATGTGAAACTGGCAAAAATCACAAATTTGGCTTTTTCTTAAAAACCGTTAATTTTTCGATTTTTTTGTAGTAATTGAAAATGTACTGATTCACTTGGAGCACATTTCAGTCTTTGAATCAAGTTTCTATCTGTAATAGCAAAGAAGTTATCCCAAATTTTGGAGTTAATTGAAAATGTGAAACTGGCAAAAATTACAAATTTGGCTTTTTCTTAAAAACCGTTCATTTTTTCGATTTTTTTATAGTAATTGAAAATGTACTGTCTCACTTGGAAAACATTTTAGTGTTTGAATCAAGTTTCTACCTATAATAGCAAAGAAGTTATTCCAAATTTGGTAATTAACTGAAAACGTGAAAATAGCAAAAATCACAAATTTGACTTTTTCTTAAAAACCGTTGATTTTTTCGATTTTTTTGTAGTAATTGAAAATTTACTGATTCACTTGGAGAACATTTCAGTCTTTGAATCAACTTTCTATCTGTAATAGCAAAGAAGTTATCCCAAATTTTGGAATTAATTGAAAATGTAAAAATGGCAAAAAGCACAAATTTGGCCTTTCCTTAAAAACCATCGATGTTTTCGATTTTTTTATAGTAATTGAAAACGTACTATTTCACTTGGAGCACATGTCAGTTTTTGAATCAAGGGTCTATCTATATTAGCAAAGAAGTTATCCCAAATTTTGGAATTAATTAAAAATGTGAAACTGGCAAAAATCACAAATTTGGCTTTTTCTTAAAAACCGTTGATTTTTTCGATTTTTTTATAGTAATTGAAAATGTACTGATTCACTTGGAGAACATTTCAGTCTTTGAATCAACTTTCTATCTATAATAGCAAAAAAGTTATCCCAAATTTTGGAATTAATTGAAAATGTAAAAATGGCAAAAATCACAAATTTGGCTTTTTCTTAAAAACCGTTGATTTTTTCAATTTTTTTTGTAGTAATTGAAAATGTACCGATTCACTTGGAGCATATTTCAGTCTTTGAATCAACTTTCTATCTGTAATAGCAAAGAAGTTATCCCAAATTTTGGAGTTAATTGAAAATGTGAAACTGGCAAAAACCACAAATTTGGCTTTTTCTTAAAAACCGTTGATTTTTTCCATTTTTTTGTAGTAATTGAAAATGTACTGATTCACTTGGAGCACATTTCAGTCTTTGAATCAACTTTCTATCTATAATAGCAAAAAAGTTATCCCAAATTTTGGAATTAATTGAAAATGTAAAAATGGCAAAAATCACAAATTTGACTTTTTCTTAAAAACCATCGATGTTTTCGATTTTTTTATAGGCATAAAAAATGTACTGTTTCACTTGGAGCACATTTCAGTGTTTGAATCAACTTTCTATCTATATTAGCAAAAAAGTTATCCCAAATTTTGGAGTTAATTGAAAATGTGAAGCTGGCAAAAATCACAAATTTGGCTTTTTCTTAAAACCCGTTGATTTTTTCAATTTTTTTGTAGTAATTGAAAATTTACTGATTCACTTGGAGAACATTTCAGTCTTTGAATCAACTTTCTATCTATAATAGCAAAAAAGTTATCCCAAATTTTGGAATTAATTGAAAATGTAAAAATGGCAAAAATCACAAATTTGACTTTTTCTTAATAACCATCGATGTTTCCGATTTTTTTATGGGCATAAAAAATGTACTGTTTCACTTGGAGCACATTTCAGTCTTTGAATCAACTTTCTATCTGTAATAGCAAAGAAGTTATCCCAAATTTTGGAGTTAATTGAAAATGTGAAATTGGCAAAAAGCACAAATTTGGCTTTTTTTTAAAAACCGTTAATTTTTTCGATTTTTTTGTAGTAATTGAAAATGTACTGATTCACTTGGAGCACATTTCAGTCTTTGAATCACCTTTCTATCTGTAATAGCAAAGAAGTTATCCCAAATTTTGGAGTTAATTGAAAATGTGAAACTGGAAAAAATCACAAATTTGGCCTTTTCTTAAAAACCGTTGATTTTTTCGATTTTTTTGTAGTAACAGAAAATGTACTGTTTCACTTGGAGAACATTTTAGTGTTTGAATCAAGTTTCTACCTATAATAGCAAAGAAGTTATTCCAAATTTGGTAATTAACTGAAAACGTGAAAATAGCAAAAATCACAAATTTGGCTTTTTCTTAAAAACCGTTGATTTTTTCAATGTTTTTGTAGTAACAGAAAATGTACTAATTCAGTCGGAGCACATTTCAGTCTTTGAATCAACTTTCTATCTATAAAAGGAAAAAAGTTATCCCAAATTTTGGGATTAATTGAAGATGTAAAAATGGCAAAAAATACAAATTTGGCTTTTTCTTAAAAACCGTTGATTTTTTCGATTTTTTTGTAGTAATTGAAAGTGTACTGATTCACTTGGAGCACATTTCAGTCTTTGAATCAACTTTCTATCTGTAATAGCAAAGAATTTATCCCAAATTTTGGAGTTAATTGAAAATGTGAAATTGGCAAAAATCACAAATTTGGCTTTTTCTTAAACATCGCTGATTTTTTTTATTTTTTTATGGTAATTAAAAACATACTATTTCACTTGGAGCAGATGTCAGTTTTTGAATCAAGTTTCTATCTATAATAGCAAAGAAGTTATCCCAAATTTTACAGTTAATTGAAAATGTGAAACTGGCAAAAAGCACAAATTTGGCTTTTTCTTAAAAACCATCGATGTTTTCGATTTTTTTATGGGCATAAAAAATGTACTGTTTCACTTGGAGTAGATGTCAGTTTTTGAATCAAGTTTCTATCTATATTAGCAAAGAAGTTATCCCAAATTTTGGATGTAATTGAAAATGTGAAACTGGCAAAAATCACAAATTTGGCTTTTTCTTAAAAACCGTTAATTTTTTCGATTTTTTTGTAGTAATTGAAAATGTACTGATTCACTTGGAGCACATTTCAGTCTTTGAATCAGGTTCCTATCTGTAATAGCAAAGAAGTTATCTCAAATTTTTTAATTCATCTGAAATAACAATGCCAAAAATTACAAATTTGGCTTTTATTTCAAAAACCGTTGATTTTATCGATATTTTTGTAGTAACAGAAAATGTACGGTTTTACCTGGAGCACATTTTAGTCTTTGAATCAACTGTCTATCTATAATAGCAAAGAAGTTATCCCAAATTTTGTAATTAATCTGAAATGTAAAAATTCGACTTTTTCGCACAAATTCGACTTTTCCTTAAAAAACCGTTGCTTATTTCGGTTTTCGTAGTAATGGAAACCTCGAAAATGTTAATAACTTTAAGTTGTTGCTTATTTACTCCTATAAAACAGATAATAATATTTATATTGATATTAATAAATAAAATACCACATGGTCTACTACCAGATTATTTAGACAAAAAAATCTTATAAATATAATATTTTATCCAAAGGTAATTTTAATATTCAACTGTTCAAAAAAATGTCACAAAGACATTAAAAAATGCAGCAACACTAAGCATGTTTAACAAAACACTGTTTAAATATTTAAGAGAACCTCAATTAACTTACATGAACGTTATTATCATTATTATTAAATGAAATGATTGATACTTAAAAACACCCAAGTAACATTTTAATAGGACGTTTCTCATGTTACCTTCTGGTTTTCAAATTTAAATGTTCAATAATCAATTCTTCAAAATACTTTGGACTGAAGACACCTTTGTAACTATGCCAAAATTCATGATTTTATTGTCGTTTTTGTGTATTTTTTAGAGTATATACTTACGTAACTAGTCGAAGTGGTTATTTATTCATTTTTTGTGGACCTATTTAAAGGTCAAGCGATGGAAATCGGAGCAGCAGCGATTTCATTCCTCATCGACACCTGGGAGGGTCACCTGACCCCAACAGAGGCCGCCAGTATATCCGACAGGGCGTCTCGCGGCTGCGATATTAACATGGTGCGTAATTTAACTTAATTGAAATTAATTAAAAAAAAAAAACGGTTTTTTAGGTTAGCGCCGCCGCTAATCTGGCCATTTCCGTCCTACCGCATTCGCACGCCCTAAACCCGAACGAAATTCAACGTGCGATCTTGCAATGCAAGGAACAAAGTGACGACATGCTGGAACACGCGTGTTTGACCGTGGAAAGTGCCGCTAAAGGTGGCGGCGTTTATCCGGAAGTTCTCTTTCAGGTTAGAGTTTTTTTTTTGATGAAACTATTATTAATAGTTAATTGTTTTGTTGCAAAACTAGTCACAAAGTCTCAATTTAATTCACATGTTGAAATAAACGCTCCGAATCTACAGTATCAGATTTAATTAATATTAATTGATACCGCTTTTATTTTAACCTTACTTATTCAAAATCTCATTGAGTTATAATTAATTAATTAGTCAACATCAAGACAGATTTTCAAGAATCTGATAATACCAAGACCTTTAAAACGTTCCCTAATTAATTAATGACATATGGTACATTGCCAGTATTCTTTTTTTATGATAAATAGTAATCTAAGTAAATTAAGACAGAGGGACAAGGGATGACTTCTACCGCATGTGATCAATGATTTTTACACGAAACAGACGAAATTATATCGAGGGTTTGTTGCTATAAGTTCATTGAATAAAATAGCCCTAAAAAAATTGTTACATATAATTTATCGTCAAGTACAATCTTTAGTAGGTATAATATTTTAGATACTGACTATTTATCTGACATATTTGATCAAAACGAACGTTAAACATGTTAATTTAAACATTCTGGTTCCGTTAATTATTAGCGCATATAACGCAAAGATACAAGGCCATCGTTGTTTTAAAACTAAAATATAACAACAACTATAAAATACGACAGGACGATTTTTATAAAAAATGTTGGTAATCTGGTATAATAGTGTGAATAGTGACTCCAATATTCGCATTTAACGAACTTTGAATTAGGAAAATCTTTGCTAAAGAGTACATTTGACATTTTTCGAGTTTAAAATCAGTTGAATCAGTAACTTTATGAACATTAGACGTTTGAGAAGTTCGAAAGTTGTTGAAATCCAGAAAGTCATGGAATGTCAACGATTTACTTTATATGGTACTTCCAGATAATTTTTTTATAGTTAGAAAAAGTGTACTGTTTTACTAGGAGCACATTTCAGTCTTTGAATCAACTTGCTATCTATAATAGCAACAAAGTTATCCCAAATTTTGCAATTAATTTGAAATATGAAAATGGCAAAAATTACAAATTTGGCTTTTCCTCAAAAACCGTGGATTTTCTCGATATTTTTGTAGTAACAGAAAACGTACTGTTTTACATGGAGCACATTTTAGTCTTTGAATCAAGTTTCTATCTATAATAGCAAAAAAGTTATCCCAAATTTTGCAATTAATTTGAAATATGAAAATGGCAAAAATGGCAAATTTGGCTTTTTTTTCAAAAACCGTTGATTTTCTTGATATTTTTGTAGTGACAGAAAATGTACTATTTCACTTGGAGAATATTTCAGTTTTTGAATCAACTCTCTATCTATAACAGCAACAAAGTTATCCCAAATTTTGCAATTAATTTGAAATATGAAAATGGCAAAAATTACAAATTTGACTTTTTCTCAAAAACCGTTGATTTTCTCGATATTTTTGTAGTAACAGCAAATGTACTGTTTCACTTGGAGTATATTTCAGTTTTTGATTCAACTTTCTATCTATAATAGCAACAAAGTTATCCCAAATTTTGCAATTAATTTGAAATATGAAAATTGCAAAAAATTACAAATTTGGCTTTTTCTTAAAAACCGTTGATTTTCTCGATATTTTTGTAGTAACAGAAAACGTACTGTTTTACCTGGAGCACATTTTAGTCTTTGAATCAAGTTTTTATCTATAATAGCAAAGAAGTTATCCCAAATTGTGGAATTAATTTGAAATGTAAAAAATGAAAAAAACACGAATTTGATTTTTTCTCAGAAACTATTGATTTTTTCGATTTTTTTGTAGTAACAGAAAACGTACTGTTTCACTTGAGGAACATTTCAGTCTTTGAATCAAGTTTCTAGCTATATTAGCAAAGAAGTTATCCCAAATTTGGGAGTTATTTGGAAATATAAAAAATGCAAAAATCACAAATTTGACTTTCTCTCAAAAACCGTTGATTTTCTCGATATTTTTGTAGTAACAGAAAATGTATTATTTCACGTGGAGCATATTTTAGTTTTTGAATCAACTTTCTATCTATAATAGCAACAAAGTTATCCCAAATTTTGCAATTAATTTGAAATATGAAAATGGCAAAAATTACAAATTTGGCTTTTTTTCAAAAACCGTTGATTTTCTCGATATTTTTGTAGTAACAGAAAACGTACTGTTTTACATGGAGCACATTTTAGTCTTTGAATTAGGTTTCTATCTATAATAGCAACAAAGTTATCCCAAATTTTGCAATTAATCTGAAATGTAAAAAATGAAAAAACACGAATTTGATTTTTTTCAGAAATCATTGATTTTTTCGTTATTTTTGTAGTGACAGAAAACGTACTATTTCACTTGGAGAATATTTCAGTTTTTGAATCAACTTTCTATCTATAACAGCAACAAAGTTATCCCAAATTTTGCAATTAATTTGAAATATGAAAATGGCAAAAATTACAAATTTGGCTTTTTCTCAAAAACCGTTGATTTTCTCGATATTTTTGTAGTAACAGAAAACGTACTGATTCACTTGGAGAATATTTCAGTCTTTGAATCAAGTTTCTATCTATAACAGCAAAAAAGTTATCCCAAATTTTGCATTTAATTTGAAATATGAAAATGACAAAAATTACAAATTTGGCTTTTTCTCAAAAACCGTTGATTTTCTCGATATTTTTGTAGTAACAGAAAACGCACTGTTTTACATGGAGCACATTTTAGTTTTTGAATTAGGTTTCTATCTATAATAGCAACAAAGTTATCCCAAATTTTGCAATTAATTTGCAATATGAAAATTGCAAAAAATTACAAATTTGGCTTTTTCTCAAAAACCGTTGATTTTCTCGATATTTTTGTAGTAACAGAAAACGTACTGTTTTACATGGAGCACATTTTAGTCTTTGAATTAGGTTTCTATCTATAATCGCAACAAAGTTATCCCGAATTTTGTAACTAATTTGAAATATGAAAATGGCAAAAATTACAAATTTGGCTTTTTCTCAAAAACCGTTGATTGTTAATAATTTTAAGTTGTTGCAAATTTACTCCTTATAAAACAGGATAATGATTTACTTTATATTGCACTTCCAGATACTTTTTTGAGTATGATAGAGTGCATACTAGTCAGAAGATAATCGTAATTGTTTGGTATCTTTAGGAAGGTAAAAAATACTTAATATAAATACAAGTATATCAAGTAAATCTACTTTCGTATTTCGAGCAGAAAAGTTGATAATCTGATACAGAAAGTCTCCCAAAAAAATATCGTACACTAACACAACTATTGCAATACAACTTTCTCAACCACTTTAGCACGTTATATTTATTGTTATTTCTCTTTGTTCTTCATTTACATGCGCGTTTCGCGCGCTTTTAAGCATCTTCAGACCGTAACAAATCACATATTTACAAAACATTAATGGTTTCAGTAAGGCCCGATTGAGACAGTAAAACTTTGACTTTTTTGTGTGTGTTTTTCGATACGATACATTCCTGTTAATTTAAAATAATAATTAACTGACAGGTGGCGAAATACTGGTACGAATTGTACATTCGACATACGCCCGGTGGGGAGCAACTCATCGATGCCGATCTGCCTGTTCACGATTCTTTAATAGATCCCCATGCACAATTAGTCGCCTTAATAGGTAAGTTAAATAATTTAAAAAATACAGACCTTGTCCTGAAGTATACATTAAGTTCTATCCTTGATAATTCCTCTATAATCTAGCTGAAAAATAACTGAAAAATTGTTCCAGTGGTCTTAGATTATGGCACATATAACTGCTTCTAACTCAGAAACTTGTTGAGGTACAATAGACTTTCATATATGAAAATGTTTATTAAGAAACCAAGTAACTTTTAGCGAATATTTTATAAAAATGCCTGGAATAGTTTTTAAGTTATCCTGGAAGGAAGTTATTATATTGTCTCAACCAAAAATCGTCAAATGAAGCTATCAGCTAAACAACTTGTTCACATTACAGTACCGCCAATGTTCTACTACGAAAATCTTAATCCCCCTTTATTTAATAAAAATTGTGCTCTTTAAAGATGATTGGTTAGTCCTAGATGTTGGTACAACTATTATAAAAATATTAATTTTTCTTGGATAAATGAAGAGTTTTTCTCAAAATGTACCTTAATTACAATTTGCTTCCTACAGAACCGCCCGTATCTGGCGACGGAGCAGCAACGGCAACCCCGGTGGTGGTTACGACCGCCCCTCCACCATATCAAGTAAGTTTCCAGTGTTTTATTTTTATTTTTTTTATTATTGATTTAATATTGAAACTCGGATATCTCTCTCGGAATTTTTTGTGATTTTATTTATTATATCTTAATGTTTTATTGCAGCATGGGGCTCCCCCTGTCGGCATGTACTTGAGCCATTACAACTTCTTACCGGCTCATCCTACGGGAACCCCCATGGGATACGCAGGTAATAACAGATTTCATAATTTAGCATTCGGCAACTGATATTTTATGAGAAATTGTGTCGAAAGACTTTGATTTTTTCGATTTTTTTGTAGTAATTGAAAATGTACTGATTCACTTGGAGCACATTTCGGTCTTTGAATCAACTTTCTATCTGTAATAGCGAAGAAGTTATCCCAAATTTGCAATTAATTGAAAATGTAAAAATGGCAAAAATCATAAATTTGGCTTTCTCTAAAAAACCGTTGATTTTTTCGATTTTTTTGTAGTAATTGAAAATGTACTGATTCACTTGGAGCACATTTCAGTCTTTGAATCAAGTTTCTATCTGTAATAGCAAAGAAGTTATCCGAAATTTTGGAATTAATTGAAAATGTTAAAATGGCAAAAATCATAAATTTGGCTGTTTCTAAAAAACTGTTGATTTTTTCGAGTTTTTTGTAGTAATTGAAAATGTACTGATTCACTCGGAGCACATTTCAGTTTTTGAATCAACTTTCTATCTATAATAGCAACAAAGTTATCCCAAATTTTGCAATTAATTGAAAATGTAAAAATGGCAAAAACCATAAATTTGGCTTTTTCTGAAAAACCGTTGACTTTTTCGATTTTTTTGTAGTCATTGAAAATGTACTGTTTCACTTGGAGCACATTTCAGTCTTTGAATCAACTTTCTATCTATAACAGCAACAAAGTTATGCCAAATTTTGCAATTAATTGAAAATGTAAAAATGGCAAAAATTATAAATTTGGCTTTTTCTAAAAAACCGTTGATTTTTTCGATTTTTTTGTAGTAATTGAAAATGTACTGATTCACTTGGAGCACATTTCAGTCTTTGAATCAAGTTTCTATCTGTAATAGCAAAGAAGTTATCCGAAATTTTGGAATTAATTGAAAATGTTAAAATGGCAAAAATCATAAATTTGGCTTTTTCTAAAAAACTGTTGATTTTTTCGAGTTTTTTGTAGTAATTGAAAATGTACTGATTCACTCGGAGCACATTTCAGTTTTTGAATCAACTTTCTATCTATAATAGCAACAAAGTTATCCCAAATTTTGCAATTAATTGAAAATGTAAAAATGGCAAAAACCATAAATTTGGCTTTTTCTGAAAAACCGTTGACTTTTTCGATTTTTTTGTAGTCATTGAAAATGTACTGTTTCACTTGGAGCACATTTCAGTCTTTGAATCAACTTTCTATCTATAACAGCAACAAAGTTATGCCAAATTTTGCAATTAATTGAAAATGTAAAAATGGCAAAAATTATAAATTTGGCTTTTTCTAAAAAACCGTTGCTTTTTTCGATTTTTTTGTAGTAATTGAAAATGTACTGATTCACTTTGAGCACATTTCAGTCTTTGAATCAACTTTCTATCTATAATAGCAACAAAGTTATCCCAAATTTTGCAATTAATTGAAAATGTAAAAATGGCAAAAATCATAAATTTGGCTTTTTCTAAAAAACCGTTGATTTTTTCGATTTTTTTGTAGTAATTGAAAATGTACTGATTCACTGGGAGCATATTTCAGTCTTTGAATCAACTTTCTATCTGTAATAGCAAAGAAGTTATCCCAAATTTGCAATTAATTGAAAATGTAAAAATGCCAAAAATCATAAATTTGGCTTTTTCTAAAAAACCGTTAATTTTTTCGATTTTTTTGTAGTAATTGAAAATGTACTGATTCACTGAGAACATTTCATTTTTTGAATCAACTTTCTATCTATAATAGCAACAAAGTTATCCAAAATTTTGCAATTAATTGATAATGTAAAAATGGCAAAAATCATAAATTTGGCTTTTTCTAAAAAACCGTTGCTTTTTTCGATTTTTTTGTAGTACAGTACAACTTCGATAATCCGGACACATATCGTTCCAAGCAGCGCCGGAGTAGCGAGGTGTCCGGATAACTGGATTATTATTTCAAAAGTTTTATTTTAATATACTATCCACATACTAGCTTTTTTTAGGTATAAATAAATCATTGTACCCTAATTAAAAAAGAAAATTATGTTTATATTTAAAATTATAACATACATAATAAGTAAACATATACATACACATGTTGTACACGCAGGTACACAAACATATATGTAACTAGAAATAAAAATACATTATGTAGGACAAAACATAAATTACAAATACAAGACAAAAAAGTGCAAGTTTAAATGGCTTTGAAAAAACTATCAATTTTTTTCTGAACTGCCTTAGAGCTTGCTAATTCAGTCGCTTTCTCTTTGACGTTCTTTAAAAGCAATATTTCGTGCATTGGTAAGTAGTTTTCTTCAGCCCACTGAATTCCCAATGTTAATGCTTTCACAGCATCGCTGTGTTTCACTTTAGTGGCAATAATCTCAGTATCTCCATCTAAATCATTGCTCTCTGCATCCTTAGATTTTAGCGCATCACCTATTACCTCCTCTTCAGTCAAATCAACAATGACTTCATTTTTGCCTAAAGCCCATTCAACAATTTCTTCCCGATTCAAACTGTTTTCAGGATCTATCACAAGCAAGGAAGCGGTAATGGTTTTTAAATCTTCCTCGTTTATTTGACAAAGTCGTCTTTGAAGTTCTGAAAGTGGAATGTTTTCTTCATCAGATTCCTCTTCTTCTGCATCAGTTCTTTGGTTCGGCCATAATGCTATCCAACTTTTTTGGATATTTTTTTCAGATATCAACTTCCAAGCAATATCTAGATTAACAAGTGCATCTTTTAAATTAAATTGCTTTAAAACTGTAACTAAATCGTCACCTTCGTGAGCGATAATGTGATTTAGTAGCCTCTTTCTATATGCTACTTTTATGTTTTGGATTAAGTTTTGATCCATTGGCTGTAAAACTGCTGTGCAGTTGGGCGGCAAAAACATGACTCTGAAATCAGGATCGAAATTTATTTCTGTCTCAGGTGGATGAGATGGAGCATTATCTACAAGTAATAATGCTTTATGAGGTCGGTTAACATCCGATAAAAAACGTTTGACGTCTGGTATAAAGCAAGTCTTAAACCATTCGAAGAACAATGTCCTGGTCATCCAACCTTTGCTGGTTGCCTTGTATTTAACAGGTAAAGTAGCATTCTTAAATGCCCTTGGATTTGCGGATTTTCCAAGAACTAAAAGGGGTAACTTATGAGTTCCAGCCGCATTGCAACAGGGCATGAATGTTACGCGATCTTTAGATATTTTTCGCCCTGGTGCTGATTGTTCCTGACTATGAACCCATGTAGTGTCCGGCAAGGCTCTCCAAAAGGCCGCTGATTCATCAGCATTATAAACTTGGTCACGACTTAGCTTCATTTCATTAACCACAGCTAGAAATTTTTCTTGAAAAGGTACTATAGCACTTACATCACTGGAAAGTTTTTCACCACACACTTTAAGAAAGCGTATTCCGTGCCTTTTCTTAAATTTGTCAAGCCAACCTGAACTCGCTAAAAAATCACTCTTCCCAGTTATTCTTTCATAAAATTGTTTAGCTTTCGTTCGTAAGATATCAGAAGAAACAGGTACATGAGCACTACGCTGCTGTAGAAACCACTTATATAAAGCAGCTTCAACTTCGGGATGTTCTCCCTTTCGGATAACCTGCCTTTTACCTGAAAAGATAAAAATATGTTTCATAATAACATTACCTACAATAAAAATTAAATCATACATACCTGCTCCACTGAATGACTCCGACACAAATCTTCTTATTTTAGTTTTGTTTTTCTTTATATCACTTACAGTTGATTTTGGTACATTAAATTTCTCAGCCACCCTGCGTATGCTTCCCACCTTATCAAGAAAATCTAATATTTTACATTTCTCCGCAAGAGTAACTGTGTTATGCGGTCGTTTATTTGGCGCCATTTTTTTTTTAATAACACATTGACACACGACGCACGGTAACTAAACGATAACTGACCGCCAAAGGCGCCAAACCCATTAGGTTGCTAACAATATTGGTTTTGACAAGTTTAAAAAGGAAAAATCCGTTTATAATCGATTCGTATTGAAAACATTCCTTTATCCGGACTACAGAGGTAAAATATCCCGACACCTAGGAACGCCGGATTACTGGAGTGTCCGAATCAGCGAGTGTCCGAACTAGAGAAGTTGTACTGTAATTGAAAATGTACTGATTCACTTTGAGCACATTTCAGTCTTTGAATCAACTTTCTATCTATAATAGCAACAAAGTTATCCCAAATTTTGCAATTAATTGAAAATGTAAAAATGGCAAAAATCATAAATTTGGTTTTTTCTAAAAAACCGTTGATTTTTTCGATTTTTTTGTAGTAATTGAAAATGTACTGATTCACTGGGAGCATATTTCAGTCTTTGAATCAACTTTCTATCTGTAATAGCAAAGAAGTTATCCCAAATTTGCAATTAATTGAAAATGTAAAAATGCCAAAAATCATAAATTTGGCTTTTTCTAAAAAACCGTTAATTTTTTCGATTTTTTTGTAGTCATTGAAAATGTACTGATTCACTGGGAGCATATTTCAGTCTTTGAATCAACTTTCTATCTATAATAGCAACAAAGTTATCCCAAATTTTGGAATTAATTGAAAATGTAAAAATGGCAAAAATCATAAATTTGGCTTTTTCTAAAAAACCGTTGATTTTTTCGATTTTTTTGTAGTAATTGAAAATGTACTGTTTCACTTGGAGCACATTTTAGTCTTTGAATCAACTTTCTATCTATAACAGCAACAAAGTTATCCCAAATTTTGCAATTAATTGAAAATGTAAAAATGGTAATAATCATAAATTTGGCTTTTTCTAAAAAACTGTTGATTTTTTCGATTTTTTTGTAGTAATTGAAAATGTACTGATTCACTCGGAGCACATTTCAGTCTTTGAATCAAGTTTCTATCTATAACAGCAAAGAAGTTATCCGAAATTTTGCAATTAATTGAAAATGTAAAAATGGCAAAAATCATAAATTTGGCTTTTTCTAAAAAACCGTTAATTTTTTCGATTTTTTTGTAGTCATTGAAAATGTACTGATTCACTTGGAGCACATTTCAGTCTTTGAATCAACTTTCTATCTATAATAGCAACAAAGTTATCCCAAATTTTGGATTTAATTGAAAATGTAAAAATGGCAAAAATCATAAATTTGGCTTTTTCTAAAAAACCGTTGATTTTTTCGATTTTTTTGTAGTAATTGAAAATGTACTGATTCACTTGGAGAACATTTCATTTTTTAAATCAACTTTCTATCTATAATAGCAACAAAGTTATCCTCAATTTTGCAATTAATAAAAATGTAAAAATGGCAAAAATCATAACTTTGGCTTTTTCTAAAAAACCGTTGCTTTTTTCGATTTTTTTGTAGTAATTGAAAATGTACTGATTCACTCGGAGCACATTTCAGTCTTTGAATCAACTTTCTATCTATAATAGCAACAAAGTTATCCTAAATTTTGCAATTAATTGATAATGTAAAAATGGCAAAAATCATAAATTTAGCTTTTTCTAAAAAACCGTTAATTTTTTCGATTTCTTTGTAGTAATTGAAAATATAATGTTTCACTTGGAGCACATTTCAGTCTTTGAATCAACTTTCTATCTATAATAGCAACAAAGTTATCCCAAATTTGCAATTAATTGATAATGTAAAAACGGCAAAAATCATAAATTTGGCATTTTCTAAAAAACCGTTGATTTTTTCGATTTTTTGTAGCAATTGAAAATGTACTGTTTCACTTGGAGAACATTTCATTTTTTGAATCAACTATCTATCTATAATAGCAACAAAGTTATCCCTAATTTTGGAATTAATTGAAAATGTAAAAATGGCAAACATTATAAATTTGGCTTTTTTTAAAAAACCGTTGATTTTTTCGATTTTTTTGTAGTAATTAAAAACGTACTGTTTCACTTGGAGAACATTTCATTTTTTGAATCAACTTTCTATCTATAATAGCAACAAAGTTATCCAAAATTTTGCAATTAGTTGAAAATGTAAAAATGGCAAAAATCATAAATTTGGCTTTTTCTAAAAAATCGTTGATTTTTTCGATTTTTTTGTAGTAATTGAAAATGTACTGATTCACTTGGAGCATATTTCAGTTTTTGAATCAACTTTCTATCTATATTAGCAAAGAAGTTACCTCAAATTTTGGAGTTAATTGAAAATGTGAAACTGGCAAAAATCACAAATTTGCCTTTTTCTTAAAAACCGTTGATTTTTTCGATTTTTTTTGTAGTAATTGAAAATGTACTGATTCACTTGGAGCACATTTCAGTCTTTGAATCAACTTTCTATCTATAATAGCAACGAAGTTATCCCAAATTTTGCAATTAATTGAAAACGTAAAAATGGCAAAAATCATAAATTTGGCTTTTTCTAGAAAACCGTTGAATTTTTAGATTTTTTTGTACTAATTGAAAATGTACTGATTCATTCGGAGCACATTTCAGTTTTTGAATCAACTTTCTATCTATTATAGCAACAAAGTTATCCCAAATTTTGCAATTAATTGAAAACGTAAAAATGGCAAAAATCATAAATTTGGCTTTTTCTAAAAAACCGTTGATTTTTTCGATTTTTTTGTAGTAATTGAAAATATACTGTTTCACTTGGAGCACATTTCAGTCTTTAAATCAACTTTCTATCTATAATAGCAACAAAGTTATAAAAAATTTTGCAATTAACTTGAAATATGAAAATGGCAAAAATTACAAATTTGGCTGTTTCTAAAAAACCGTGGATTTTTTCGATTTTTTTATAGTAACAGAAAATGTACTATTTCACTTGGAGCACATTTCAGTCTTTGAATCAACTTTCTATCTATAACAGCAACAAAGTTATCCAAAATTTTGCAAATAATTTGAAATATGTAAATGTCAAAACGCAGGTAATAACAGATTTCATAATTTAGCATTCAGCAACAGGTTTTCAGGTATTTTATGAGAAACTGTGTCGAAAGCCTTTGTTAAGTCCATAAACACAATCAAAGTGCTAAAGGATTGCTTAGTTAAACGTAATGAAGGTTTTAAAATTTAAACTGTCGTAATTTTCCCCATTCAATGAATTTCTATGTTTTTCAAAGTTGGTTATTTACAGAAAAACAGAGTCGGCATTCAAGTTATTTACATACCTAAAATTTTAATTTGTGTCAACGTTATCTTGAATGGATCTTCCTATATTAATAAAAAAAGTCATTAAACGTTTCACTCACTTCATTATCACCAGTAATAAATAAATAATTAATTTTTATTTGCTGTTTTAATAATTTTATTTATAAAGTTTCTAAATCTATATATAACGAGAATTATGAATAGGTTTTATGTTTTTTTCATTTTGTCTCTCTGAATTACGGAATTTATTACTCCCTAAGTAATCCAAGGCTTTCTTTTCCAATTTTTATAGATGTGGCGTTTTTTTTTTAAATTTATTTATAATAGGCTTCATCAACCCTATAATTTCTGCCCATGTTTCTGTCTCCAAGTCTTCGTTTATTTTAATTAAATTAAAATTTAATTAATTTAATGACCGTCCTATCAATTATTTCAGATTTAGAGAAAGAAAAATGACGAGGTGATCGGTTATTGTGCTTCGTAACGTTAGTGGCTCTATCTCGTTCTTTTTCAAGTTAATGTTTTCGATTTTTGAAATGTAAGTCAAGGAGGTCAACGGTACCATAATGTTAACAAAATAAAAGGGGTCAAATAAAATACAAATAAATAAAATCTTACACAAAAGGTTATACATAGCATTTAAATGAAAAACAGGTATAATTCCCTCAATTTTTCACCGATTTTCATGAAAGTTGGATTAATGGACAGGGTTTTTGATTTAGAACCAAAAGTGTATCTATCAAAAATTTGATAAACTAAATATTTTCAGAGTAAAACAATTAAATATGAAAAAATGGGTAAAATTAATAGGACTCCCAAGTGGAAAAACAGGTATAAATTCCTCAATTTTTCACCGATTTTCATGAAAGTTGGATTAATGGACAGGGTATTTAGAACAAAAAGTGTTTCTATAAAAAAATTAAAAAACTAAATATTTGCAGAGTTAAAAATTAAATATGAAAAAATGTGTAAAATTAATTAAGTTTTTTTAAGAAAACTACTTTTTGATGTATAAAAAATATCCTCATCAACCACATCAAAATTAAACTGCCTGGAATCGAACGATTATTAATTTTTTTACAGTCAGTGTGAAGTTCCTATCTACTTCCTACAAAAAATTAAAAATAATAATTGATACTGCCTGGTATCCATTATTCACTCTGTTCCAGTCAAGTCGATGTCCTTGTTTAACGATAATAATAATTCATAATTTTTCTTTGAAGACCCCATGAATGAACTACATTCAATTTATCCATACCTTCTATAAAAGGTTCCTTATTTAACTTAAATAATAAAAAAAAATGAAAATAACTCAAAAAAAAAAGGATGACAAGTACAGTGTCACTTGCATTTAATTAAAATAAAAATTTAATAAAAAAATGTTAGATAATTACGATAACCTTATAATATTTAAGGAGGAATTCAATTGGTTTGCTTCTACAATATCAGTCTATTAATTACAAAATTGATTTAAATTTTGCAAGAAAGCCAATTTCCAATTAGTAAATTTAATAAATATAAATTATTATTATATTATTTAATAAATATAATATAATAAATAAATAATAAACTAATGAAACTGATGTTTAGTTTGTTGTCCATTTACTTCAGTGCATTTTTGAAGTCGATGAATAACTACCATTATTTGGTATATTCACATAAACTTTGGACTTCATTAAAAAAAATCTAATGAGGTTAGATCGGGTGACCTTGCCGGCCACTCAATTCCTATCGTCACAGTTTCTACTGGAGACGCCCTGTAACCAAACTTTCCATTGCAAAGGACTTAATTTTTATTATTTATAATGATATAGAAAAGAGACTTAATTGAAAAGAGGGTGGTTCCTTTAGGTCCGATACCATCGTTAGCCCCGGCAGCTCAACACGTGCACGTCCAGTACCAGTTCCCTTACCCCCCACCACAACCGGGAAATCAACCGATGCCGCCCTTCCCGCCACCGCTGGCCGCTCCCGCCTACGCCGCCCTACCGCCCCCCACTACAACTCAACAGGTGCGTACTTTAACATTTTTTAATAATTATATTTCGAATATTATTTTTTAAGTTATTCTCATAAGATAACTCGAGCGTTAATTTAAGTGCATCCTTTAAATCAAAGGGTTATTTCTATTAGACTTAGTTAGTTTAAAAAAAAATATTTTTTTTTTATTTTGGAATTTTATGACTAAGAAACAAATAAAAGAATTGAAAAGCACAATATGGATTCTTAACGGGAATTTAATGATCTACGAGATAGGTCTCTTCAAAGGTTATTCATAATTTTAGTAATAGCCTTGATTGAATATTTGGAAAGATACGCAACCTTCAAGTACATATTTGAAAATAATAAAGAAATAAATGATATTCACTGCGGCATTAAAGGATTTTTGACATGGAAATTGAAGATGTCCAAGGCCAAACGACACATCATATATTATTGTCGTTAAATATATATTTATTCAACGATTTTTTGGTAAGTTTTTGGTTTCGGTATATTTGTCAACTGTAGAATGTACGTATATCGTATACGAATCTGTTTAAAAAAAATTGACACGGGATTTACATATCTAGTTTTTAAACAGCTCAGATATTTTATGAAAGTCTTCTGAAAAATCACTTTTAAAAATTATTAAATGCCCTTGACAAAAAATTAAGATATTGACATTTTTCTCACTGGAATGCCTGGAAGAGATAAAATAATTTGTCTCTTATTGGAAATTGAATATCTTGAGTTCTAGTGGTTAGAATCCTGTAATTATTGATTCTTAGGATACTCTGAAGTTTTTTAAGTATTTTCTGAAAAAATCATTAAAATCCATTGACTAAAAATCAAAATATTGACATTTTTCTCACTGGAGTGCCTGGAAGAGAAAAAATAATTTGTCTCTTATTGGCAAGTGAATATCTTCAGTTCTAGTGGTTAGAATCTTGTAATTTTTGATTTCTAGGATACCTAAAGGCTTTTCAAGTATTTTTCTGAAAAAATCATTAAAATCCCTTGACTAAAAATTAAGATATTGACATTTTTCTCAATAGAGTGCCTGGAAGAGAAAAAATAATTTGTCTCTTATTGGCAAGTGAATATCTTCAGTTCTAGTGGTTAGAATCTTGTAATTATTGATTTCTAGGATACCTAAGGACTTTTCAAGTATTTTCTGAAAAAATTATTAAAATCCATTGACTAAAAATCAATATATTGACATTTTTCTTAATAGAGTGCCTGGAAGAGAAAAAATAATTTTTCTCTTATTGGCAAGTGAATATCTTGAGTTCTAGTAAATAGAATTTTGTAATTATTGATTTGTAGGATACCTAAGGGCTTTTCAAGTATTTTCTGACAAAATTTTTAAAATCCATTGACTAAAAATCAAGATATTGACATTTTTCTTAATAGAGTGCCTGGAAGAGAAAAAATAATTTGTCTCTTATTGGCAAGTGAATATCTCGAGTTCTAGTGGTTAGAATCCTGTAATTATTGATTCTTAGGATACTCTGAAGTTTTTTAAGTATTTTCTGAAAAAATCATTAAAATCCATTGACTAAAAATCAAGATATTGACATTTTTCTTAATAGAGTGCCTGGAAGAGAAAAAATAATTTGTCTCTTATTGGCAAGTGAATATCTCGAGTTCTAGTAAATAGAATTTTGTAATTATTGATTTATAGGATACCTAAGGGCTTTTAAAGTATTTTCTGACAAAATTTTTAAAATCCATTGACTAAAAATCAAAATATTGACATTTTTCTCACTGGAATGCCTGGAAGAGATAAAATAATTTGTCTCTTATTGGAAATTGAATATCTTGAGTTCTAGTGGTTAGAATCCTGTAATTATTGATTCTTAGGATACTCTGAAGTTTTTTAAGTATTTTCTGAAAAAATCATTAAAATCCATTGACTAAAAATCAAGATATTGACATTTTTCTCAATAGAGTGCCTGGAAGAGAAAAAATAATTTGTCTCTTATTGGCAAGTGAATATCTTCAGTTCTTGTAATTTGAATCTTGTAATTATTGATTTCTAGGATACTCTAAAGTTTTTTTAAGTATTTTCTGAAAAAATAATTAAAATCCATTGACTAAAAATCAAGATATTGACATTTTTCTTAATAGAGTGCCTGTAAGAGATAAAATAATTTGTCTCTTATTGGAAATTGAATATCTTTAGTTCTTGTGGTTTGAATCTTGTAATTATTGATTTCTAGGATACCTAAAGGCTTTTCAAGTATTTTCCGAAAAAAATATTAAAATCCATTGACTAAAAATCAAGATATTGACATTTTTCTCAATAGAGTGCCTGGAAGAGAAAAAATAATTTGTCTCTTATTGGCAAGTGAATATCTTCAGTTCTTGTGGTTTGAATCTTGTAATTATTGATTTCTAGGATACTCTAAAGTTTTTTTAAGTATTTTCTGAAAAAATCATTAAAATCCATTGATTAAAAATCAATATATTGACATTTTTATCAATAGAGTGCCTGGAAGAGAAAAAATAATTTGTCTCTTATTGGCAAGTGAATATCTTGAGTTCTAGTAAATAGAATTTTGTAATTATTGATTTCTAGGATACTTAAGGGCTTTTCAAGTATTTTCCGAGAAAATTATTAAAATCCCTTGACTAAAAATCAAGATATTGACATTTTTATCAATAGAGTGCCTGGAAGAGAAAAAATAATTTGTCTCTTATTGGCAAGTGAATATCTTCAGTTCTAGTGGTTAGAATCTTGTAATTATTGATTTCTAGGATACCTAAAGGCTTTTCAAGTATTTTCCGAAAAAAATATTAAAATCCATTGACTAAAAATCAAGATATTGACATTTTTCTCAATAGAGTGCCTGGAAGAGAAAAAATAATTTGTCTCTTATTGGCAAGTGAATATCTTCAGTTCTTGTGGTTTGAATCTTGTAATTATTGATTTCTAGGATACTCTAAAGTTTTTTTAAGTATTTTCTGAAAAAATCATTAAAATCCATTGATTAAAAATCAATATATTGACATTTTTATCAATAGAGTGCCTGGAAGAGAAAAAATAATTTGTCTCTTATTGGCAAGTGAATATCTTGAGTTCTAGTAAATAGAATTTTGTAATTATTGATTTCTAGGATACTTAAGGGCTTTTCAAGTATTTTCCGAGAAAATTATTAAAATCCCTTGACTAAAAATCAAGATATTGACATTTTTATCAATAGAGTGCCTGGAAGAGAAAAAATAATTTGTCTCTTATTGGCAAGTGAATATCTTCAGTTCTAGTGGTTAGAATCTTGTAATTTTTGATTTCTAGGATACCTAAAGGCTTTTCAAGTATTTTTCTGAAAAAATCATTAAAATCCCTTGACTAAAAATCAAGATATTGACATTTTTCTCACTGGAGTGCCTGGAAGAGAAAAAATAATTTGTCTCTTATTGGAAATTGAATATCTTGAGTTCTAGTGGTTAGAATCCTGTAATTATTGATTCTTAGGATACTCTGAAGTTTTTTTAAGTATTTTCTGAAAAAGTCATTAAAATCCATTGACTAAAAATCAATATATTGACATTTTTCTCACTGGAATGCCTGGAAGAGAAAAAATAATTTGTCTCTTATTGGCAAGTGAATATCTTAAGTTCTAGTGGTTAGAATTTTGTAATTATTGATTTCTAGGATACCTAAGGGCTTTTCAAGTATTTTCCGAAAAAATTATTAAAATCCATTGACTAAAAATCAAGATATTGACATTTTTCTCAATAGAGTGCCTGGAAGAGAAAAAATAATTTTTCTCTTATTGGCAAGTGAATATCTCGAGTTCTAGTGGTTAGAAACTTGTAATTATTGATTTCTAGGATACCTAAGGGCTTTTCAAGTATTTTCCGAAAAAATTATTAAAATCCCTTGACTAAAAATCAAGATATTGACATTTTTCTTAATAGAGTGCCTGGAAGAGAAAAAATAATTTGTCTCTTATTGGCAAGTGAATATCTTCAGTTCTAGTGGTTAGAATCTTGTAATTTTTGATTTCTAGGATACTCTAAAGTTTTTTTAAGTATTTTTCTGAAAAAATCATTAAAATCCCTTGACAAAAAATTAAGATATTGATATTTTTCTCACTGGAGTGCCTGTAAGAGATTAAATAATTTGTCTCTTATTGGAAATTGAATATCTTCAGTTCTAGTGAATAGAATTTTGTAATTTTTGATTTCTAGGATACCTAAAGGCTTTTCAAGTACTTTCTGAAAAAATTATTAAAATCCCTTGACCAAAAATCAAGATATTGACATTTTTCTCAATAGAGTGCCTGGAAGAGAAAAAATAATTTGTCTCTTATTGGAAATTGAATATCTTTAGTTCTAGTGGATAGAATTTTGTAATTATTGATTTCTAGGATACCTAAGGGCTTTTCAAGTATTTTCTGAAAAAATTATTAAAATCCCTTGACTAAAAATCAAGATATTGACATGTTTCTCAATAGAGTGCCTGGAAGAGAAAAAATAATTTGTCTCTTATTGGAAATTGAATATCTTTAGTTCTAGTGGATAGAATTTTGTAATTATTGATTTCTAGGATACCTAAAGGCTTTTCAAGTATTTTTCAAAAAAATTATTAAAATCCCTTGACTAAAAATCAAGATATTGACATTTTTCTCAATAGAGTGCCTGGAAGAGAAAAAATAATTTGTCTTTTATTGGAAATTGAATATCTTCAGTTCTAGTGGATAGAATTTTGTAATTATTGATTTCTAGGATACCTAAGGGCTTTTCAAGTATTTTCTGAAAAAATTATTAAAATCCCTTGACTAAAAATCAAGATATTGACATTTTTCTCAATAGAGTGCCTGGAAGAGAAAAAATAATTTGTCTCTTATTGGAAATTGAATATCTTTAGTTCTAGGGGTTAGAATCTTGTAATTATTGATTTTTAGGATACTCTAAAGTTTTTTTAAGTATTTTCTGAAAAAATCATTAAAATCCATTGACTAAAAATCAAGATTTTGACATTTTTCTCAATAGAGTGCCTGGAAGAGAAAAAATAATTTGTCTCTTATTGGCAAGTGAATATCTTGAGTTCTAGTAAATAGAATTTTGTAATTATTGATTTCTAGGATACCTAAGGGCTTTTCAAGTATTTTCCGAAAAAATTATTAAAATCCATTGACTAAAAATCAAGATATTGACATTTTTCTTAATAGAGTGCGTGGAAGAGAAAAAATAATTTGTCTCTTATTGGCAAGTGAATATCTTCAGTTCTAGTGGTTAGAATCTTGTAATTATTGATTTCTAGGATACCTAAGGACTTTTCAAGTATTTTCTGAAAAAATTATTAAAATCCATTGACTAAAAATCAATATATTGACATTTTTCTTAATAGAGTGCCTGGAAGAGAAAAAATAATTTTTCTCTTATTGGCAAGTGAATATCTTGAGTTCTAGTAAATAGAATTTTGTAATTATTGATTTGTAGGATACCTAAGGGCTTTTCAAGTATTTTCTGACAAAATTTTTAAAATCCATTGACTAAAAATCAAGATATTGACATTTTTCTTAATAGAGTGCCTGGAAGAGAAAAAATAATTTGTCTCTTATTGGCAAGTGAATATCTCGAGTTCTAGTGGTTAGAATCCTGTAATTATTGATTCTTAGGATACTCTGAAGTTTTTTAAGTATTTTCTGAAAAAATCATTAAAATCCATTGACTAAAAATCAAGATATTGACATTTTTCTTAATAGAGTGCCTGGAAGAGAAAAAATAATTTGTCTCTTATTGGCAAGTGAATATCTCGAGTTCTAGTAAATAGAATTTTGTAATTATTGATTTATAGGATACCTAAGGGCTTTTAAAGTATTTTCTGACAAAATTTTTAAAATCCATTGACTAAAAATCAAAATATTGACATTTTTCTCACTGGAATGCCTGGAAGAGATAAAATAATTTGTCTCTTATTGGAAATTGAATATCTTGAGTTCTAGTGGTTAGAATCCTGTAATTATTGATTCTTAGGATACTCTGAAGTTTTTTAAGTATTTTCTGAAAAAATCATTAAAATCCATTGACTAAAAATCAAGATATTGACATTTTTCTCAATAGAGTGCCTGGAAGAGAAAAAATAATTTGTCTCTTATTGGCAAGTGAATATCTTCAGTTCTTGTAATTTGAATCTTGTAATTATTGATTTCTAGGATACTCTAAAGTTTTTTTAAGTATTTTCTGAAAAAATAATTAAAATCCATTGACTAAAAATCAAGATATTGACATTTTTCTTAATAGAGTGCCTGTAAGAGATAAAATAATTTGTCTCTTATTGGAAATTGAATATCTTTAGTTCTTGTGGTTTGAATCTTGTAATTATTGATTTCTAGGATACCTAAAGGCTTTTCAAGTATTTTCCGAAAAAAATATTAAAATCCATTGACTAAAAATCAAGATATTGACATTTTTCTCAATAGAGTGCCTGGAAGAGAAAAAATAATTTGTCTCTTATTGGCAAGTGAATATCTTCAGTTCTTGTGGTTTGAATCTTGTAATTATTGATTTCTAGGACACTCTAAAGTCTTTTAAGTATGTTCTGAAAAAATCATTAAAATCCATTGATTAAAAATCAATATATTGACATTTTTCTCAATAGAGTGCCTGGAAGAGAAAAAATAATTTGTCTCTTATTGGCAAGTGAATATCTTCAGTTCTTGTAATTTGAATCTTGTAATTATTGATTTCTAGGATACCTAAAGGCTTTTCAAGTATTTTCCGAAAAAAATATTAAAATCCATTGACTAAAAATCAAGATATTGACATTTTTCTCAATAGAGTGCCTGGAAGAGAAAAAATAATTTGTCTCTTATTGGCAAGTGAATATCTTCAGTTCTTGTGGTTTGAATCTTGTAATTATTGATTTCTAGGATACTCTAAAGTTTTTTTAAGTATTTTCTGAAAAAATCATTAAAATCCATTGACTAAAAATCAAGATATTGACATTTTTCTCAATAGAGTGCCTGGAAGAGAAAAAATAATTTGTCTCTTATTGGCAAGTGAATATCTTGAGTTCTAGTAAATAGAATTTTGTAATTATTGATTTCTAGGATACCTAAGGGCTTTTCAAGTATTTTCCGAAAAAATTATTAAAATCCATTGACTAAAAATCAAGATATTGACATTTTTCTTAATAGAGTGCGTGGAAGAGAAAAAATAATTTGTCTCTTATTGGCAAGTGAATATCTTCAGTTCTAGTGGTTAGAATCTTGTAATTATTGATTTCTAGGATACCTAAGGACTTTTCAAGTATTTTCTGAAAAAATTATTAAAATCCATTGACTAAAAATCAAGATATTGACATTTTTCTTAATAGAGTGCCTGTAAGAGATAAAATAATTTGTCTCTTATTGGAAATTGAATATCTTTAGTTCTAGTGGATAGAATTTTGTAATTATTGATTTCTAGGACACTCTAAAGTCTTTTAAGTATTTTCTGAAAAAATCATTAAAATCCATTGATTAAAAATCAATATATTGACATTTTTCTCAATAGAGTGCCTGAAAGAGAAAAAATAATTTTTCTCTTGTTGGCAAGTGAATATCTTCAGTTCTAGTGGTTAGAATCTCGTAATTTTTGATTTCTAGGATACCTAAGGGCTTTTCAAGTGTTTTCTGAAAAAATCATTAAAATCCATTAACTAAAAATCAAGATATTGACATTTTTCTCAATAGAGTGCCTGTAAGAGATAAAATAATTTGTCTCTTATTGGAAATTGAATATCTTTAGTTCTAGTGGATAGAATTTTGTAATTATTGATTTCTAGGACACTCTGAAGTCTTTTAAGTATTTTCTAAAAAAAAATCATTAAAATCCATTGATTAAAAATCAAAATATTGACATTTTTCTCACTGGAGTGCCTGGAAAAGAAAATATAATTTGTCTCTTATTGGCAAGTAAATATCTTAAGTTCTAGTGGTTAGAATCTCGTAATTATTGATTTCTAGGATACCTAAGGACTTTTCAAGTATTTTTCTGAAAAAATCATTAAAATCCATTGATTAAAAATCAAGATATTGACATTTTTATCAATAGAGTGCCTGTAAGAGATAAAATAATTTGTCTCTTATTGACAACTGAATATCTTGAGTTCTAGTGGATAGAATTTTGTAATTTTTGATTTCTAGGATACCTAAAGGCTTTTCAAGTATTTTCTGAAAAAATTATTAAAATCCCTTGACTAAAAATCAAGATATTGACATTTTTCTCAATAGAGTGCCTGGAAGAGAAAAAATAAGTTTTCTCTTATTGGCAAGTGAATATCTCGAGTTCTAGTGGTTAGAATCTTGTAATTATTGATTTTTAGGATACTCTAAAGTTTTTTAAGTGTTTTCTGAAAAAATCATTAAAATCCATTGACTAAAAATCAAAATATTGACATTTTTCTTAATAGAGTGCCTGGAAAACTAGATATGTAAATCCCTTGTAAATTTTTTTAAACAGATTCGTATATGATGTACGTATATTCTACAGTTTAATAAATATACCAAAACCAAAAATTTACTAAAAAATCGTTGCTTAGAAGGCTTTCTATTTAAAAACTTGACACTCTTGAACACAGAATGAAGGAAACATCATGTTTGTTATAATTTACTTTATTTATTACTTTTCGTCCTAAAACAAGGTAAGTAATTAATTATTTGTTAATAAAGTGTATTTTGCAGAAGGTTTCAGCATCACTTAACTACCTAAATGACAGCATTATATTGAGTTGTATGTTTCAAAAAAAAAAAATGCTCCTAGACATCTTCCCAAATATTCAATCAACAGTAAAATATAAAGATTACAAAATGGGGAAGTCTTTATCTCCAAGAAAAATGCGTGTAGGTCACTTAGGTAAATGTATTATGCGTTTCGGCTGTGTAAACAGCCATCGTCAGATACAGAACGTTCACCAAATTAAACAAAAATTACCCGGGAATAAAAACAACAATAAACGTTGATTTATTGTCGTTTTTATTCCCAATAACGGGATTTAACGGGATTATAACACAGCCGAAATGCATAATACATTTACCTAAGTGACCTACATGCATTTTTCCTGGAGATAAAGACTTCCCCATTTTGTACTCTTCACATTCTCCTACAAAATATGGACTTCTATTCAACTAATAGTAAAATATATTTAACCTAAATTCAGTCTAACCTCTATATCCGATAATATAAAACAACAAGAAGAAATTAAGATATTCGGTGGTTGCAGATGCCTTTTCCGAACACGCCCACGGTAGCACCGCAGTACACCATTCAGTCGACGTCGCAGTACGCCGCCCCGCCCCCGCCCCCGGCCTCATACGTAAACGCGACGCTGCCGAGTCAGCTACAGCAGCCGCCGGGGGCGGTTTTTTCAAGTCCGCCCCCGTCGGCGGGCGGCGGCGGCGGCGCCCCCCCGCCCCTGCAGTACTTCGGACCGAACGCGGTACCGCTACAGGCGCCCCAAGGGGCCCGAGGGCAGCATATGTTCGGACAACTACCGCCCGGTAAGTTTCGTAATTTAATCGATGCTTTAAAAAAAATCAATGTGTGATATGTCCGGTGAACGGGTTGGCCCTTGATAAACTGGACTCATCCATTAATAGTCCTGAGATAGAATTCGCCCTTGTCAATTAGGTTCGTTCGACTGTCAATCTGCTAAATCAAGATGGCCGGGACGCGTTTTGACATTCCGCCATAGGATTCGGCATCCGTCTTTACTCTATTTAAATCAGCAGAATGTTCGGGCAGTGCTGACACCGAGGGTGAAATGTCGTGTAATCGAGTGGATCTTGTCGCGCAAAGCGGTTGTTTTTGAGGTTATAATTGTTTTTTTTTTTAATTCTTTGATTCTGTCACAGTGTTTGACTAACTAACTGCCTGTATGCCTAAAAATAGCTCCTTAGAAAAGTGTCATGGAAATTAGATGTAACCTACAAAAATTTTAATAAAAAATCAATTAGTGCAGGGATTTAAATGAAATTTTCTACAGATGTTAAGCAAAGTCCCTGAATTAATTTAAAGCAGAAATCATGGAAATCGGAGCATTAGAACGGGAGTTATAGACCAGAGAACCCAAAACAATTTTTCAAGTTTTGCTTTATTAGGACGTCACTTACTAAAATTTGAAGAAAAAATCAATTCGTGCAGGGATTTAAATGAAATTTTCTAGAGATGTTAAGAGAAGTTTCTGAATTAATTTAAAGCAGAAATCATGTAAATCGGAGCATTAGAACGCGAGTTATAGACCAGAGAACCCGAAACAATTTTTCTAGTTTTGCTTTATTGGGACGTCACTTACTAAAATTTGGATAAAAAATTAGTTAAAGGGATTGTTGAAAAATTGTTACAGGGATTTAAATGAAATTTTATACAGATGTTATGAAAAGTCCTTGAATTAATGTAAAGCAGAAATCATGAAAATCGGAGCATCAGAACGCGAGTTATGGGCCAGGGAACCCAAAACAATTTTTCAAGTTTTGCTTTATTAGGACGTCACTTACTAAAATTTGAAGAAAAAATCAATTCGTGCAGGGATTTAAATGAAATTTTCTACAGATGTTAAGCAAAGTCCCTGAATTAATTTAAAGCAGAAATCATGGAAATCGGAGCATTAGAACGCGAGTTATAGACCAGAGAACCCGAAACAATTTTTCTAGTTTTGCTTTATTGGGACGTCACTTACTAAAATTTGGATAAAAAATTAGTTGTTACAGGGATTTAAATGAAATTTTATACAGATGTTATGGAAAGTCCTTGAATTAATGTAAAGCAGAAATCATGAAAATCGGAGCATCAGAACGCGAGTTATGGGCCAGGGAACCCAAAACAATTTTTCAAGATTTGCTTTATTGGGACGTCACTTACTAAAATTTGAATAAAAAATCAATTAGTGCAGGGATTTAAATGAAATTTTCTAGAGATGTTATGGAAAGTCCCTGAATTAATTTAAAATAGAAATCATGAAAATCATGTCATTAGAACGCGAGTTATAGACCAGAGAACCCGAAACAATTTTTCTAGTTTTGTTTTATTGGGACGTCACTTACTAAAATTTGAATAAAAAATTAATTAGTACAGGGATTTGAATGTAATTTCACAGAGATGTTAAGAGAAGTCCCTGAATTAATTTAAAGCAGAAATCATGGAAATCGGAGCATTAGAACGCGAGTTATGGACCAGAGAATCCGAAACAATTTTTCCAGTTTTGCTTTATTGGGATGTCACTTACTAAAATTTTAATAAAAAATTATTTATTAGAGGGATTTGAATGTAATTTCACAGAGATGTTAAGAGAGGTCCCTGAATTAATTTAAAGCAAAAATCATGTAAATCGGAGCATTAGAACGGGAGTTATAGACCAGAGAACTCAAAACATTTTTTCCAGTTTTGCTTTATTTGGACGTCATCTACAAAAATTTGAATAAAAAATTAATTAGTACAGAGATTTGAATGCAATTTCACAAAGATGTTAAGAGAAGTCCCTGAATTAATTTAAAGCAGAAATTATGAAAATCTGAGCATTAGAACGCGAGTTATAGACCAGAGAATCCGAAACAATTTTTCCAGTTTTGCTTTATTGGGATGTCACTTACTAAAATTTTAATAAAAAATTATTTATTAGAGGGATTTGAATGTAATTTCACAGAGATGTTAAGAGAGGTCCCTGAATTAATTTAAAGCAAAAATCATGTAAATCGGAGCATTAGAACGGGAGTTATAGACCAGAGAACTCAAAACATTTTTTCCAGTTTTGCTTTATTTGGACGTCATCTACAAAAATTTGAATAAAAAATTAATTAGTACAGAGATTTGAATGCAATTTCACAAAGATGTTAAGAGAAGTCCCTGAATTAATTTAAAGCAGAAATTATGAAAATCTGAGCATTAGAACGCGAGTTATAGACCAGAGAATCCGAAACAATTTTTCCAGTTTTGCTTTATTGGGACGTCACTTACTAAAATTTTAATAAAAAATTAATTAGTGCAGGGATTTAAATGAAATTTTCTAGAGATGTTATGAAAAGTTCCAGAATTAATCTAAAGCAGAAATCATGTAAATCAGAGCATTAGAACGGGAGTTCTAGACCAGAGAACTCAAAACAATTTTTCCAGTTTTGCTTTATTGGGACGTCACTTAGTAAAAATTGAATAAAAAATTAATTAGTGCAGGGATTTAAATTAAATTTTCTAGAGATGTTATGGAAAGTCCCAGAATTAATTTAAAGCAGAAATCATGTAAATCGGAGCATTAGAACGGGAGTTCTAGACCAGAGAACTCAAAACAATTTTTCCAGTTTTGCTTTATTTGGACGTCATCTACAAAAATTTGAATAAAATTTTAATTAGTGCAGGGATTTAAATGAAATTTTCTAGAGATGTTATGGAAAGTCCCAGAATTAATTTAAAGCAGAAATCATGGAAATCGGAGCATTATAACCCCAGTTATCGACCAGAGAACCCTTTGAAGTTTTTTTTCTACTTTTAACAGTTTTAACTCTATGACCTTAAAAAAATAAGATTTTCAATAATTTATTAGCCAAAAACCATTAAACTAGATGTAAAATGTCTAATTTTTCCATAATTTTTTTCTATCGCCTTTAATATAAAATTTAAATTACACATTTATTTCTACAAAGAGAAACATAATAAATTATAAAGAAACACCTTATTTGAAAGAAGTTGAAAAAATAGTCCTGAGAAAAAAAAGCAAATAAAATATTAAACAAGTCTAAATAAAAAAAAATATACATATACATGTAAACAATCTCAATGTTCTAGTCAGCAGTGCAACATCTGTTTAACATTCCGCCATACGACTCGGCACCTTAAATAGTTCATAGTTGGACGACATCAAGATTTATTGAAATCAATCAATGCGTATAAAGACGGGTGCCGAATCCTATGACGGAATGTCAAACTGTTTTTACGAGATAAAAATCGATATAAGACAATTTGGAAAAGTGTCAAGAATTGTTCCCGATGCATCCCAATCAGTCATAGTGTGTAGGTGTACTTTAAGGCGAAGGTCAATTGAAAGTCAAATGTCTTTTAGAGAGTTTATGGAGGAATGAACCTTTATATTTCAAGGGCATTTTAAGGTTAATTGTTGGCCAAAAGGATTGGAGAATCTTTTGTGCTAGGGAAATAGGCTTTTGCGAAATTATACGTATATGGTATAGTTTTGCTTTATTGGATCGTTATCTACAAAAATGTTAATAAAAAAATAGTTGTTGCAGGGATTTGAACGAAATTTTACAAAGGTGTTAAGAAAAGTCCACGAATTAATTTAAAGCATAAATCATAGAAATCGGAGTATTACAACGTGAGTTATAAGCTAAAAAACCCAAAACAATTTTTCAAGTGTTGCTTTATTGGGACGTCACTTACTAAAATTTGAATAAAAAATTAATTATCACAGGGATTTAAATGAAATTTTATAGGGATGTTATGGAAAGTCCCTGAATTAATTTAAAGCAGAAATCATGTAAATCGGAGCATTAGAACGGGAGTTATAGACCAGAGAACCCGAAACAATTTTTCCAGTTTTGCTTTATTGGGACGTCACTTACTAAAATTTGAATAAAAAATTAATTAGTACAGGGATTTGAATGAAATTTCACAGAGATGTTAAGAGAAGTCCCTGAATTGATTTAAAGCAGAAATCATGTAAATCGGAGCATTAGAACGGGAGTTATAGACCAGAGAACCCGAAACAATTTTTCCAGTTTTGCTTTATTGGGACGTCACTTACTAAAATTTGAATAAAAAATTAATTAGTACATGGATTTGAATGTAATTTCACAGAGATGTTAAGAGAAGTCCCTGAATTGATTTAAAGCAGAAATCATGAAAATCGGAGCATTAGAACGGGAGTTATAGACCAGAGAACCCGAAACAATTTTTCCAGTTTTGCTTTATTGGGACGTCACTTACTAAAATTTGAATAAAATTTTAATTAGTGCAGGGATTTAAATGAAATTTTCTAGAGATGTTATGGAAAGTCCCAGAATTAATTTAAAGCAGAAATCATGGAAATCGGAGCATTAGAACGGGAGTTATAGACCAGAGAACCCGAAACAATTTTTCCAGTTTTGCTTTATTGGGACGTCACTTAGTAAAAATTGAATAAAAAATTAATTAGTGCAGGGATTTAAATGAAATTTTCTAGTGATGTTAAGAGAAGTTTCTGAATTAATTTAAAGCAGAAATCATGTAAATCGGAGCATTAGAACGCGAATTATAGAGCAGAGAACTCAAAACAATTTTTCCAGTTTTGCTTTATTGGGACGTCACTTACTAAAATTTGAGTAAAAAATTAATTATCACAGGGATTTGAATGAAATTTTATAGAGATGTTATGCAAGGTTTCTGAATTAATTTAAAATAGAAATCATGTAAATCTGAGCATTAGAACGGGAGTTATAGACCAGAGAACCCAAAACAATTTTTCCAGTTTTGCTTTATTGGGACGTCACTTAATAAAAATTGAATAAAAAATTAATTAGTGCAGGGATTTTAATGAAATTTTCTGGAGATGTTAAGAGAAGTCCCTGAATTAATTTAAAGCAGAAATCATGGAAATCGCAATATTAGAACGGGAGTTATAGACCAGAGAACCCAAAACAATTTTTCCAGTTTTGCTTTATTGGGACGTCACTTAGTAAAAATTGAATAAAAAATTAATTAGTGCAGGGATTTAAATGAAATTTTCTGGAGATGTTATGGAAAGTCCCAGAATTAATTTAAAGCAGAAATCATGTAAATCGGAGCATTAGAACGGGAGTTATAGACCAGAGAACTCAAAACAATTTTTCCAGTTTTGCTTTATTTGGACGTCATCTACAAAAATTTGAATAAAAAATTAATTAGTACAGGAATTTGAATGTAATTTCATAGAGATGTTAAGAGAAGTCCCTGAATTAATTTAAAGCAAAAATCGTGGAAATCGGAGCATTAGAACGCGAGTTATGGACCAGAGAACCCAAAACAATGTTTCCAGTTAGGCTTTAGTGGGCACGTCACTTACTAAAATTTGAATAAAAAATTAATTATCACAGGGATTTAAATGAAATTTCATATAGAAGTTAAGGAAAGTCCCCGAATTAATTTAAAGCAGAAATCATGGAAATCGGAGCATTAGAACAGGATCTATAGACCAGAGAACCCAAAACAAATTTTCCAATTGTAAAAAATTGTTTTTTTGTTACTTTTAACTCTATGACCTTAAAAAATAAGATTTGCAATAATTTAGAGGCCAAAAAACCATTAATGCGGTACATCAAATTTTCCTATTATTTGAGAATAAAGACGGGTGCCGAATCCTATGACGGAATGTCAAAGTGTCGCCACGAGATAATAATCGATATAAGACTCAAGAATTGTTCCCAATGCATCGCAATCAGTAATAGTGTGTAGGTGTACTTTGGACCGATATAATCTCTTTAAGGCGAAGGTCAATTGAAAGTCAAATGTTTGAATAAAGGTCTTTAGAGGGTTTATGGAATAATGGACCTTCATATTTCAAGGGCATTTTAAGGTTAATTGTTGGCCAAACGGATTAGGAAATTATACGTATATAGTACAGTTTTGCTTTATTGGATCGTTACCTACTAAAATGTGAATAAAAAAATAGTTGTTACAGGGATTTAAACGAAATTTTATAGAGGTGTTAAGCAAAGTCCCTGCATTAATTTAAAGCAGAAATTATGAAAATCGGAGCATTAGAACGCGAGTTATAGACCAGAGAACCCGAAACAATTTTTCCAGTTTTGCTTTATTGGGACGGCACTTTCTAAAATTTTAATAAAAAAATGGTTATTAGAGGGATTTTAATGAAATTTCGTAGAGATGTTAAGAAAAGTCCCAGAATTAATTTAAAATAGAAATCATGATAATCGGAGCATTAGAACAGGAGTTATAGACCAGAGAACCTGAAACAATTTTTCCAGTTTTGCTTTATTGGGACGTCACTTACTAAAATTTTAATAAAAAAATTAATTATCGCAGGGATTTAGGTGAAATTTAATAGAAATGTTAAAAAAAGTGCTTGAATTGATTTAAAATAGAAATCATCGAAATCGCAGCATTAAAACGCGAGTTATAGACCAGAGAACCCAAACCAATTTTTCCAGTTTTGCTTTATTGGGACGTCACTTACTAAAACTTGAATAAAAAATTAAATAGTGCAAGGATTTGAATGAAATTTTATAGAGATGTTTAGAAAAGTCCATGAATTAATTTAAAGCATAAATCATAGAAATCGGAGTATTACAACCTGAGTTATAAGCTAAAAAACCCAAAACAATTTTTCAAGTGTTGCTTTATTGGGACGTCACTTATTAAAATTTGAATAAAAAATGAATTATCACAGGGATTTAAATGAAATTTCATAGGGATGTTATGAAAAGTCCCTGAATTACTTTAAAATAGCAGTCATGACAATCGGAGGATTAGAACAGGAGTTATAGACCAGAGAACCTGAAACAATTTTTCCAGTTTTGCTTTATTGGGATGTCACTTACTAAAACTTAAATAAAAAATTAAATAGTGCAAGGATTTGAATGAAATTTTATAGAGATGTTTAGAAAAGTCCCTGAATTAATTTAAAGCAAAAATCATGGAAATCGGATCACTAGAACGCAAGTTATAGACCAGAGAACCCGAAACAATTTTTTTCAGTTTTGCTTTATTGGGACGTCACTTATTAAAATTTGAATAAAAAATTAATTATCACAGGGATTTAAATGAAATTTCATAGGGATGTTATGAAAAGTCCCTGAATTACTTTAAAATAGCAGTCATGACAATCGGAGCATTAGAACAGGAGTTATAGACCAGAGAACCCAAACCAATTTTTCCAGTTTTGCTTTATTGGGACGTCACTTACGAAAATTTGAATAAAAAATTAATTAGTGCAGGGATTTGAATGACATTTTATAGAGATGTTAAGAAAAGTGCTTGAATTGATTTAAAAGAGAAATCATCGAAATCGCAGCATTCGAACGCGAGTTATAGACCAGAGAACCCAAACCAATTTTTCAAGTGTTGCTTTATTGGGACGTCACTTATTAAAATTTGAATAAAAAATTAATTAGTACAGGGATTTTAATGAAATTTTATAGAGATGTTAAGGAAAGTCCCCGAATTAATGTGAAGCAGAAATCATGGAAATCGGAGCATCAGAACGCGAGTTATCGGCCAGGGAACCCAAAACAATTTTTCTAGTTTTGCTTTATTGGTACGTCACTTCGTAACATTTTAACAAAAAATTAGTTATTAGAGGGTTTTGATTGAAATTTCATAGAGATGTTAAGGAAGGTCCATGCATTAATTTAGAGCAAAAACTATGAAAATCGGAGCATCAGAACCCAAAATATAGACCAGAGAATCCAAAATAGTTTTTCCATGTAAAAACTTTTTTTTTCTACTTTTAACAGTTTTAATTCTATGACCTTAAAAAATAAGATTTTCAATAATTTATCAGCTAAAAACCATTAAACCAAATGTGATACGTCAAATTTTTCTATTATTTTTTTCTAGCGCCTTTAATATAAAATTTAAATTACACATTTATTTCTACAAAGAGAAACATAAGAAATTATAAAGAAACACCTTATTTAAAAGAAGTTGAAAAAATAGTCCTGAGAAAAAAAATCAAATAAAACATTAAACAAGTCTAAATAAAAAAATATATACATATACATGTAAACAATCTCAATGTTCTAGTCAGCAGTGCAACATCTGTTTAACATTCCGCCATACGACTCGGCACCTTAAATAGTTCATAGTTGGACGGCATCAAGATTTATTGAAATCAATCAATGCGAATAAAAATGGGTGCCGAATCCTATGACGGAATGTCAAACTGTTTTTACGAGATAAAAATCGATATAAGACAACTTGGGAAAGTGTCAAGAATTGTTCCCGATGCATCCCAATCAGTCATAGTGTGTAGGTGTACTTTAAGGCGAAGGTCAATTGAAAGTCAAATGTCTTTTAGAGGGTTTATGGAAGAATGAACCTTTATATTTCAAGGGCATTTTAAGGTTAATTGTTGGCCAAAAGGATTGGAGAATCTTTTGTGCTAGGGAAATAGGCTTTTGCGAAATTATACGTATATGGTATAGTTTTGCTTTATTGGATCGTTATCTACAAAAATGTTAATAAAAAAATAGTTGTTGCAGGGATTTGAACGAAATTTTACAAAGGTGTTAAGAAAAGTCCACGAATTAATTTAAAGCATAAATCATAGAAATCGGAGTATTACAACGTGAGTTATAAGCTAAAAAACCCAAAACAATTTTTCAAGTGTTGCTTTATTGGGACGTCACTTACTAAAATTTGAATAAAAAATTAATTATCACAGGGATTTAAATGAAATTTTATAGGGATGTTATGGAAAGTCCCTGAATTAATTTAAAGCAGAAATCATGTAAATCGGAGCATTAGAACGGGAGTTATAGACCAGAGAACCCGAAACAATTTTTCCAGTTTTGCTTTATTGGGACGTCACTTACTAAAATTTGAATAAAAAATTAATTAGTACATGGATTTGAATGTAATTTCACAGAGATGTTAAGAGAAGTCCCTGAATTGATTTAAAGCAGAAATCATGCAAATCGGAGCATTAGAACGCAAGTTATAGGCCAGAGAACCCGAAACAATTTTTCCAGTTTTGCTTTATTGGGACGTCACTTACTAAAATTTGAATAAATAATTAATTAGTACAGAGATTTGAATGTAATTTCACAGAGATGTTAAGAGAAGTCCCTGAATTAATTTAAAGCAGAAATTATGAAAATCGGAGCATTAGAACGCGAGTTATAGACCAGATAACTCAAAACAATTTTTCCAGTTTTGCTTTACTGGGACGTCACTTAATAAAAATTGAATAAAAAATTAATTAGTGCAGGGATTTTAATGAAATTTTCTGGAGATGTTAAGGGAAGTCCCTGAATTAATTTAAAGCAGAAATCATGGAAATCGGAGCATTAGAACGGGAGTTATAGACTAGAGAACTCAAAACAATTTTTCCAGTTTTGCTTTATTGGGACGTCACTTAGTAAAAATTGAATAAAAAATTAATTAGTGCAGGGATTTTAATGAAATTTTCTGGAGATGTTAAGAGAAGTCCCTGAACTAATTTAAAGCAGAAAGAATGAACCTTCATATGTCAAGGGCTTTTCAAGGTTAATTGTGGGCCAAAGGGCTCAATGCATTAGAGAACTTTTTGTGACAGTTTGACAAGTTGTCGGAATTTATGCGACATGTTTATGTCAGATTCTTCTCCCTTCTTTAGGAATGGCTCCGCCACATCCGTTCATAAGACCCCACCGTCCACAACAGTTAAACCAAGCACAACTTCGGTATTTACTGACCGCATACCGCGTGGGAATGTTGGCCATGGACACTTTAGCTCGACGAGTGCACGATGACCGACCGCAGGCCAAATACGCCCGGAATCCCCCTTACGGCGAAGACGTGAAGTGGTTGTTGAGGATCTCGAAAAATCTTAGTAAGTCTCGTTATAAGGAATTTACAATAAGTCTGGGTCTCATAAACATACACTCAAAATCTCTTTGAGTAAAAAAATTAAAGGAATTATAACATTTGACGATTTGACATTGAACGTACCGTTTCCAGGTACGCATCACCTGCACCACTTCTGCGTTTGCGCGGTCAACTCGATCGTGAGCCCCTTTGTGCTGCACGACGTGGCGATCGAGGCCGCGCAACATTTGTCGCGCAACAACCCCGGCTTGGTCATGCAACATTTGCGCACCGCCCTGATGCCCCTTGTTAATAAATGTCAGCAAATGTATATACAGGTAATTTTATCATCGTTGGACGCCTTTTTGGTAGTTTACTGGTTAAATTTTGTTTATTTTTTTGTTTGCGCAGTGTATGCATCAGAAACTTTACCATTTAACCACCGGAGATTACGAGGATTTCGTCAGTATAGTTCTGGCGGCGAGGGCGGCCTTCCACATAACCCCCGAGGGCAATGTACAGTTTAAAGAATGGCTCTCGTCCATCAGGAGGTGAGTAAAGCAACTAAATGACGCATAAAAATACACAATTTTGCATTGAAACTTTAAAGAGAAAGGCAAAGGAGGCTTATTATATAATTTAATTAGCTGTGGGTGCAATAAATGAAAAAATCAAGGGGAGACAAATCGGGTGATCGCGCGGGCTACTGTTCCAATCCATCTGTCTAAAAGGAAAGTGTTTCTGATAAAATGTTTGTAATAACGGTGCCTTCTGCACTCGCTAAATAGTTGCTATTAATTAAATGATTTGTTTCGATCGAAACTTCTTTGGAGAAGCATCAACTGTTTATCATAAATTGGATTTTTTTTACCTCATTATAGTTGGATTCCTGAGGATGGATTTGAGGGTAAAAACGTCCTTCTGGGTTAAAAATTGAGTTAGCTAGGGCTGTTTTGGTTGGGGTATTTTTTTTTGTTACTTTTATTAACAAATTCTAACATTCCTTGTGAATATCTTAAGAAGTGGTGGGAATATTGCTAAAAGGTTTTTAGTACAAAAAAGTCCATTTCTTACCAAACAATTTCATATGAAAACAATTTTTGTACCTCAAAAACTCTTTGAGGTAGAGGGAATTTTGTCTGTCAAAGTCCCAAAGCCATCGAATTTGAAGTTATTAGAACCATATTGCAATTACAAGGTTTTTATTCATTATCCGACATTTTTGATCATAGCTTGGTAACCACTTAAGATATTTTCACAATTTTTTTAAATCAATATTGTGGTATTCCTGAGGATGGATTTGAGGGTAAAAACTTTATTCTAGGTTAAAAATTGAGGTAGTTAGGGCTGTTTTGGTTGAGGTAGTTTTTTTGCTACTTTTATTAAATAAAATAATTTGTCTCTTATTGGCAAGTGAATATCTTGAGTTCTAGTAGTTAGAATCTTGTAACTATTGATTTTTAGGATTTTTAGGACATTTTTAAGTATTTTCTGAAAAAATCATTAAAATCCATTGACTAAAAATGAAGATATTGACATTTTTCTCAATAGAGTGCCTGGAAAAGAAAAAATAATTTGTCTCTTATTGACAACTGAATATCTTGAGTTCTAGTGGATAGAATTTTGTAATTATTGATTTCTAGGATACCTAAAGGCTTTTCAAGTATTTTCTGAAAAAATTATTAAAATCCCTTGACTAAAAATCAAGATGTTGACATTTTTCTCAATGGAGTGCCTGGAAGAGAAAGAATAATTTGTCTCTTATTGGCAAGTGAATATCTTGAGTTCTAGTGGCTATATTTTTGTAATTATTGATTTTTAAGATACCTAAGGGCCTTTTTAGTATTTTCTGAAAAAATCATTAAAATCCCTTAACTAAAAATCAAGGTATTGAAATTTTTCTGAATAGAGTGCCTGGAAGAGAAAAAATTATTTGTCTCTTATTGGCAAGTGAATATCTTGAGTTGTAGTGGATAGAATTTTGTAATTATTGATTTCTAGAATACCTAAGGGCCTTTCAAGCATTTTCTGAAAAAATTATTAAAATACATTGACTAATAATCAAGATATTGACATTTTCCTCGATAGAGTGCCTGGAAGAGAAAAAATTATTTGTCTCTTATTGGCAAGTGAATATCTTGAGTTTTAGTGGTTAGAATCTTGTAATTATTGATTTCTAGGATACCTAAAGGCTTTTCAAGCATTTTCTAAAAAAAAATCATTAAAATCTATTAACTAATAATCAAAATATGGACATTTTTCTCAATAGAGTGCCTGGAAGAAATAAAATAATTTGTCTCTCATTGGCAAGTGAATATCTTCAGTTCTTGTGGATAGAATCTTGTAATTATTGATTTTTAGGATACTCTAAGGTTTTTTTAAGTATTTCCCGAAAAAAATATTAAAATCCCTTGACTAAAAATCAAAATATTGACATTTTTCTCAATAGAGTGCCTGGAAGAAAAAAAATAATTTGTCTCTTATTGGCAAGTGAATATCTTGAGTTGTAGTGGATAGAATTTCGTAATTATTGATTTCTAGGATACCTAAAGGCTTTTTAATTCAATTTTTCAGCTTATGAAATATTAATTATAATTTGTTTATTTTTCAATTGCGTTTTATAGAGCAGCGTTTTCTTTATCTGTTTATACAGGCTGTTAGTAAATGATTGCGACAAACTTCAGGGGGTGATTCTACATGGAAAAATAATGACACTTGATGATGATATGATTTTTTATTAATAAACGTATGTCCGCAAATGTGTCGTTTTCCGAGATATGCAAATGAAATTTGGAAGGTCATTGACGGGTTGGTGTTCAGTCACGGGTAATGATCTCAATTTTTTTAAAGAAAAAAATGGTACGCCACTGAGATATGTCAAATTAAAAGTAATTTTTGAATTCCTCGTTCAATTTGTGACAAAAAACCTCTCTCACCTTTTTTTTTTTTTAAAGTGATTTTAGAGCGATTTTCATGTTCTTTCTTAAAAGAATTTTGTACCGATTTCCTGGGACACCTTGTACATTTACGAAAAATTATGCAATAAGGAAAAAGTTAGTCCAAGGCGTGAAGAGTAACATATCAAAAGTACAACCCTGTACTGTGAACCCAAATATTTTTATTTTTGATTTTTGTAAAGTGGTTTTAGGGCGATTTTCATATTTTTTCTTGGGGTAACTTTGTCCCGATTTTCTGGGACACCCTGTACATTTACGGAAAATTTTGTAATAAGGAAAAAGTTAGTCCAAGGTATCAAGAGTAACATATCAAAAGTACAATCCTGTACTGTGGACCCAAATATTTTTATTTTTGATTTTGTTAAGTGGTTTTAGGCCGATTTTCATCTTTTTTCTTGGGTTCACTTTATCCCGATTTCCTGGGAAACCTTGTACATTTACGGAAAATTATGTAATAATGAAAAGGTAGGTCCAAGGTGTGAAGAGTAACATATAAAAAGTACAACCGTATATAGTGGTCCTAAATATTTTTATTTTTAATTTTTCTAAATTGGTTTTATGGCAAATTTCATGTTTTTCTTGACCGAATCCTTAAAAGATTAGCTAAGCTAGCCTCGTTTGCGTTAAATTTCCTTTAAAATAACCAGACAGATCTATTATCCAAAAAAACGGTCTCTCTTTTAGCTCAGTTCAGGCTTTACAAAGTTAATTAGAATCTGGCAAACCTAAAATTTTAAAAGAAATATTTTATTAATTCCAAGTTCTCTAGTGAGAAAAATGTCAATATCTTGGCTTTTAGTCAAGGGATTTTAATAATTTTTTCAGAAAATACTTGAAAAGCCTTTAGGTATCCTAGAAATCAATAATTACAAAATTTTAACCACTAGAACTCAAGATATTCACTTGCCAATAAGAGAAAAATTATTTTTTCTCTTCCAGGCACTCTATTGAGAAAAATGTCAATATCTTGATTTTTAGTCGAGCGATTTTAATAATTTTTTCAGAAAATACTTGAAAAGCCTTTAGGTATCCTAAAAATCAATAATTACAAAATTATATCCACTAGAACTCAAGATATTCACTTGCCAATAAGAGGCAAATTATTTTTTCTCTTCCAGGCACTCCAGTAAGAAAAATGTCAATATCTTGATTTTTAGTCAAGGGATTTTAATAATTTTTTCAGAAAGTACTTGAAAAGCCTTAAGGTATCCTAGAAATCAATAATTACAAAATTCTATCCACTAGAACTCAAGATATTCACTTGCCAATAAGAGACAAATAATTTTTTCTCTTCCAGGCAGCACTCCATTAAGAAAAATGTCCATATTTTGATTATTAGTCAATAGATTTTAATGATTTTTTTTAGAAAATGCTTGAAAAGCCTTTAGGTATCCTAGAAATCAATAATTACAAAATTATAGCCACTAGAACTCAAGATATTCACTTGCCAATAAGAGGCAAATTATTTTTTGTCTTCCAGGCACTCTATTGAGAAAAATGTCAATATCTTGATTATTAGTCAAAGGATTTTAATAATTTTTTTAGAAAATACTTAAAAAACTTTAGAGTATCCTAAAAATTAATAATTACAAGATTCTAACTACTAGAACTAATAATAAAGCATTTATTTAGCATAAAAAAAAAGCTACATATAAGTACAAGTTTGCCTTATTAGTCTTATTACAATAGTACAAATAGAAAAAATAACAACATTTGTAAATATGTGAAAATTAAATAAAAATAAAAAGTGTAATGTATGTACAGGACACAAACAAAAAGAAACAAGAATAAACCTACAGTACCTAATTTAACAAAAACATTATTAATACAAATATAAATACCAGGGGGCAACAATAAAATTAAACAAAGATAAAACTTAACTTATTAACAAATAATAAATAAAATAATTAAAAACGGCCTAAAATGTGTAAAACTAAAAATAAACATGTAAATTATTTATATACAGGACGAGAAGCAAAAGAAACGAGAATAAACCTACAGTGCTAAGATGTATAAATAAAATAAATAAAAACGGACTAAAATCTGTAAAATTAAAATAAACAAATATAACTATTTGCACTAACAGTTATCTAAAAGAAATTTTCTTAGGAGCCTTTTGAACCGGTTTAGATTATCACAGTTTTTTATTATCACATGTAATTTGTTAAATTCAGATAATCCCTTATATAAAACCGAGTTTTGCATTTGGGTCGAATTGCACCGTTCCAATAAAATAAAATCTGTACGATTTCTCGTATGATAACTATGAATATCACTAAATACCTTCAATGCATCACACAAATAGTTAGGTAACAAATTATGTTTAAGTTTAAAACTCAAGATATTCAATTTCCAATAAGAGACAAATTATTTTTTCTCTTCGAGGCACTCCAGTAAGAGAAATGTCAATATTTTGATTATTAGTCAAGGGATTTTAATAATTTTTTCAGAAAATACTTGAAAAACCTTTAGGTATCCTAGAAATCAATAATTACAAAATTCTATCCACTAGAACTCAAGATATTCACTTGCCAATGAGAGACAAATTATTTTTTCTTTTCCAGGCACTTTATTGAGAAAAATGTCAATATCTTGGCTTTTAGTCAAGAGATTTTAATAATTTTTTCAAAAAATACTTGAAAAGCCTTTAGGTATCCTAGAAATCAATAATTACAAAATTCTATCCACTACAACTCAAGATATTCACTTGTCAATAAGAGACAAATAATTTTTTCTCTTCCAGGCACTCTATTGAGAAAAATGTCCATATTTTGATTATTAGTCAATAGATTTTAATGATTTTTTTTAGAAAATGCTTGAAAAGCCTTTAGGTATCCTAGAAATCAATAATTACAAGATTTTAACCACTAGAACTCAAGATATTCACTTGCCAATAAGAGACAAATTATTTTTTCTCTTCCAGGCACTCCAGTGAGAAAAATGTCAATATCTTGATTTTTAGTCGAGCGATTTTAATAATTTTTTCAGAAAATACTTGAAAAGCCTTTAGGTATCCTAGAAATCAATAATTACAAAATTCTAACCACTAGAACTCAAGATATTCACTTGCCAATAAGAGACAAATAATTTTTTCTCTTCCAGGCACTCTATTGAGAAAAATGTCAATATCTTGATTTTTAGTCAAGGGATTTTAATAATTTTTTCAGAAAATACTTGAAAAGCCTTTAGGTATTCTAGAAATCAATAATTACAACATTTTAACCACTAGAACTCAAGATATTCAATTACCAATAAGAGACAAATTATTTTTCTCTTCCAGGCACTCCAGTGAGAAAAATGTCAATATCTTGATTATTAGTCAACGGATTTTAATAATTTTTTCAGAAAATACTTGAAAAGCCTTCGGGTATCCTAGAAATCAATAATTAGAAGATTCTAACCACTAGAACTCAAGATATTCACTTGCCAGTAAGAGACAAATTATTTTATTCCTTCCAGGCACTCCTGGACTAAGAATTTTAATATCTTGACTTCCAGTGAATGGATTTTACTGATTTTTTTCATAAAATACTTAAAAAGATTTGGGAGTATCTCAGAAATTAATAGTTACTGAATTTCAAACACTAGAACTCAAGATATTCAATTTTCAATATGAGACAAATTATTTTATTCCTTCCAGGCACTCCAGTGAGAAAAATGTCAATATCTTGATTTTTAGTCAATGGATTTTAATAATTTTTTCAGAAAATACTTAAAAAGCCTTTAGGTATCCTAGAAATCAATATTTACAAATTTCTAACGACTAGAACTCAAGATATTCACTTGCCTATAAGAGACAAATTATTTTTTTCTCTTCCAGGCACTCCAGTGAGAAAAATGTCAATATCTTGATTTTTAGTCAAGGGATTTTAATAATTTTTTCAGAAAATACTTAAAAAGCCTTTAAAGTATCCTAGAAATCAATAATTACAAAATTCTATCCACTAGAACTCAAGATATTCACTTGCCAATAAGAGACAAATTATTTTATTTCTTTCAGGCACTTCCTGGACTAAGAATTTTAATATCTTGACTTCTAGTCAACGGATTTTAATGATTGTTTCAGAAAATACTTAGAAAACCCTTAGGTATCCTAGAAATATCAGAAGTGGAGATTACAGCAAGAACAACTAGACTAGGTACACCAGAATAGACTTAAAAATGTAATTAATTAAAAAAAAAACAGGATTTTATGCATTTTACATCTGGCATACATAACGATTTACAAATATTTCTGGAAACCAATTATTCTAAATTTTGTGACATTATTATACTAACCGAGAGTCGCTCTATTGAAAACATTAACCTCTATCTAGATATAAGCAGTAATCACTATCAATAACTAAGAAATAAATAAATAATTCCGTTGCGTTTCAGGTCGAAATCGTGCAAAAAAGACCTGTGGCAACAGATCAACCAGGCGCTGCAATCGAACTCCAAATGACAAAGGCCCGAAAAACCAGGGGGCGCCACCTGTACATTACGTCGTTTCTCGCTCACCGATGGCGACACCGTCGACCCCTCGAATTACCCCCAGGGACCGTCTTACCACCTCCTCAACCCTTTACCGATCGCGAATCGCACCGTTCCGGAACCCAATGTACATATTATTCAACCCCACGGGAACCTAATTGCGGAACCCGGGCACCTTTTAACGGGCACCAACGCGTTTCAAGAGGAACCCTTAGGGGTGCTCCCCTTGGGGGGAGGATTCGATAACAATTATCCTTTGCGAAATTCCACTTTGGAGGTACATCAAACGATGAGGGTACCACCATTGTCCAGGTTGGTACCCGAACAATTGCTGTCTGACGTCAGCTACGTGGTGACCCCCCAGGGGCACCTGGTGGTACCGTTGAAACCGAAAGAGTCCTCTCCGGAGGAAAGGAGCGGGGCCCCCCTGGTGCAATGTTTGAGGCGGCCGGGTGAACCGCCCGATCTGAGGTTCGTCGATTCGCCCACGGATAGAGACGTGGCGGTTGGAGAGGGGGGGTTCCCGCCCCCCGACAGCTGATTCGGACGGTTTTAGGTTCTTCGGGGTGAAATTGAGGTGGATAGGTGACCTTTATTAAAATTTACTTTCATTTATTGATATAAAATAAGGAAGTCCTTACTTTTGTGTTTGTATCATTGGAAACGAGTTTTTTAAAAAAAAAATTGACTTTTTGGGTTACGTATTAAGGCTACTTTGAACGAAATTGTTTTATGAATATGTGTAAAAGAGTTGACGAGTTTAAAGGAGTTCTTATGTGCTTTTGGGTCCGAAAACGGTCAATAACTTGAAAACTACTTGAGATATTCGCATAATTTTTTTACAGCATGATAGTGGGTTTCCTGAGGATGGATTTGAGGGTAAAAACATCTGTTTGGGTTAAAAATTGTGGTAGGTATGGCTGTTTTGGTTCGGGTAGGTTTTTTGCGACTTTTTTTTAACAAATTCTAACTTTGATTCAGAATATCTTAAGAAATAATAGAAATATTTTTAAAAGGTTTTTACTCCAAGAAAGTCCATTTCTTGCCAAACAATTTCATATGAAAACGATTCTTGTACCTCAAAAACTTTTTGAGTTAGAGGGAATTTTGTCCATCAAGGTCCTAGAACCACCAAATTTGAGGTTTATAGAACCAAGTTGCAATTATAAGATTTTTATTTATTACCCGACATTTTTGGTCATAACTTGGAAACTACTTAAGATATTCTCATAATTTTTTCACGTCCTGATAACGGGATTCCTGGGGATGGATTTGAAGGTAGAAACGTCTTTCTGGGTTAAAAATTGTGGTAGTTACGGCTGTTTTGGTTAAGGTAGTTTTTTTTGCTGTTTTTTTAAATAAATTATAACGTTGATTCAGAATAATTTAAGAAATAATGGGGATATTCTTAAAAGGGTTTTACTCCAAGAAAGTCCATTTCTTACCAAACAATTTCATATGAAAACGATTCTTGTACCTCAAAAACTTTTTGAGTTAGAGGGAATTTTATCCACCAAGGTCCTAGAGCCACTAAATTTGAAATTTTTAAAACCATGTTGCAATTATAAGGTTTTTATTTATTACCCGACATTTTTGGTCATAACTTGGAAACTACTTAAGATATTCTCATAATTTTTTCACATTCTTATAACCGGATTCCTGAGGATGGATTTGTGGGTAAAAACGTCATTCTGGATTAAAAATTGAGGTAGCCAGGCTTGTTTTGGTTGGGCGAACTATTCTTTATAGTTCGACTGCCTGGAATTGTAAAATAATTTTAATTCTACTTTGTAGCGACAATTTATCAATTGGATTGAAATCGGGGGATTATGCCGGCCATTCCAAAACTCGAACTATGTTTTCTCGAAAATACTCGCGAACAGTATTTTATTGGATCGTAAAACGCTTATTAGAAATTAATCAGTTGTATCCCTATTTATCTATCAAGAGAAATTTGACAGTTCAACTGCCTTAAATGGCAAAATAATTCTAAATGAGCTTTATTGTCTTAACATAAATATTTATATACATTTAAAAAATATAAAAGTTTAAAATAAAACAAAAACAGGAACAGGATCGGTCCTAAAAAGTACCACACATAAATATAAATAAAACATACAATTTGAATCTAGAAAGTATTTATTTAAGCAGTAAAAGGGTGAATAAACATTAAGTCTTCAGAACGATATTGAAATTACACGATTTTTATTTAATAGCCGACATTTTTGATTATAACTTGGGAACTACTTAAGATTTTCTCATTATTTTTTCACATCCAGATAACGGGATTCCTGAGGATGGATTTGAGGGTAAAAACGTCATTCTGGGTTAAAAATTGAGGTAGGTATGGCTGTTTTGGTTGAGGTAGTTTTTTTTGCTGGTTTTCTTAACAAATTATAACTTTGATTCAGAATAATTTAAGAAATAATGGGGATATTCTTAAAAGGATTTTACTCCAAGAAAGTCCATTTCTTACCAAACAATTTCATATGAAAACGATTCTTGTACCTCAAAAACTTTTTGAGTTTGAAGGAATTTTGTCCACTAAGGTCCTAGAGTCACCAAATTTGAAGTTTTTGGAACCATATTGCAATTACAAGATTTTTATTTATTACCTGGCATTTTTGGTAATAAGTTGAGAACTACTTAAGATATTCTCATAATTTTTTCACATCTTTATAATGGCATTCCTGAAGATGGATTTGAGGGTAGAAACGTTTTTTTGAATTAAAAATTGAGGCAGCTAGGGCTGTTTTGGTTGGGGTAATTTTTTTTGCTATTTTTCCTAACAAATTCTCACTTTCCTCGTGAATATCTTAAGAAATACTGGGGATATTCTTAAACGGGTCTTAGTGCAAGAAAGGGTGTTTCTTACCAAACAATTTCATATAAGAACGATTCTTGTACCTCAAAAACTTTTTGAGCTGGAGGGAATTTTGTCCATCAAGGACCTAGAACAACCAAATTTGAAATTTTTAGGACCATATTGCAATTACAAGTTTTTACTTATTACTTGACATTTTTGGTGTTGTTATTTGTTTAATTAGATGCACAATGGTTGGGTAATTACAACAACGAAAACAGAAACAGACAGAAACGAGAAGCATACATTTACCGGCGCAACATTCTATTTTTAAAACCGACTGACAGGCTAGACACCTGCGGCGTCATCACACGGTCTCTATTTTAACATAAAAGGAGTGGGAGACAAACATTATATTTTCTGGTTAGGTTTATTACAAGAGCGAGGGAATAAATTTATGCTTAAATATAAAAGAAACTAAACAGCTATTATTATGAAGGGAACGCTGTACTCGTTGTATTTGAATTAAGTATTTCAACATTTGGTCATAACTTCGAAACTACTTAAAATATTTTCATAATTTCACATCCTTATAATGGAATTCCTGAGGATGGATTTGAGGGTAAAAACGTCTCTCTGGGTTAAAAATTGTGGTAGTTAGGACTGGTTTGGTTGGAGTAGTTTTTTTTTGCTACTTTATTAAGAAATTCTAACTTTCCTTGAGAATATCTTGAGAAATAATGGGGATATTCTTAAAAGGGTTTTACTCCAAGAAAGAGCGTTTCTTACCAAATAATTTCATATGAAAACGATTCTTGTACCTCAAAAACTTTTTGAGTTAGAGGGAATTTTGTCCATCAAGGTCCTAGAACTATCAAATTTGAAGTTTTTGGAACCATATTGGAAATAAACGATTTTTATTTATTAGCCAACATGTTTGGTCATAAATTGGAAACTATTTAAGATATTCTAATAATTTTTTTAGATCATTATAATGGGATTCCCGAGGATGGATTTGAGGGTAGAAACGTCTTTCTGGGTTAAAAATTGTGGTAGTTACGGCTGTTTTTTTGGTTGAGGTAGTTTTTTTTGCTGCTTTTCTTAACAAATTATAACTTTGATTAAGAATAATTTAAGAAATAATAGGAATGTTTTTAAAAGGGGTTTACTCCAAGACAGTCCATTTCCTACCAAACAATTTCATATAAAAACGATTCTTGTGCCTCAAAAACTTTTTGAGTTAGAGGGAATTTTGTCCACCAAGGTCCTAGAGCCATCAAATTTGAAGTTATTGTAGTTAAAAATAAATTTTATGCATTAGCACACATTTTTGATCATAACTTGAAAACTACTTAAAATATTTTCATAATTTTTTCACATCCTTATAATGGGATTCCTGAGGATGGATTTGAGGGTAAAAACGTCTCTCTGAATTAAAAATTGAGGTAGTTAGGGCTGTTTTGGTTGGGGTAGTTTTTTTTGCTACTTTTTTTAACAAAATCTAACTTTGCTTGAGAATATTTTAAGAAGTAATGGGAATATTCTTAAAAGGGTTTTAGTCCAAGAAAGGGTGTTTCTTAGCAAACAATTTCATATCAAAACGATTTTTGTACCTCAAAAACTTTTTGAGTTAGAGGGAATTTTGTCCATTAAGGTCCTAGAACAACCAAATTTGAAATTTTTAGAACCATATTGCAATTACAAGTTTTCATTTATTACCCGACATAACTTGGGAACTACTTAAGATATTCTCATAATTTTTTCACATCCTGATAACGGCATTCCTGAGGATGGATTTGAGGGTAAAAACGTCTCTCTGGATTAAAAATTGAGGTAGTTAGGGCTGTTTTGGTTGGGGTAGTTTTTTTTGCCACTTTTGTTAACAAATTCTAACTTTTCTTGTGAATATCTTAAGAAATAATGAGGATATTCTTAAAACGCTTTTAGTGCAAGAAAGGGTGTTTCTTAGCAAACAATTTCATATAAAAACGATTTTTTTACCTCAAAAACTTTTTGAGTTAGAGGGAATTTTGTCCATCAAGGTCCTAGAACAACCAAATTTGAAATTTTTAGAACCATATTGCAATTACAAGTTTTCATTTATTACCCGACATAACTTGGGAACTACTTAAGATATTCTTATAATTTTTTCACATCCTGATAACGGCATTCCTGAGGATGGATTTAAGGGTAAAAACGTCTCTCTGGATTAAAAATTGAGGTAGTTAGGGCTGTTTTGGTTAAAGTAGTTTTATTTCTTACTTTTTTCAAGAAAATCTAACTTTGCTTGAGAATATTTTAAGAAGTAATAGAGATATTCTCAAAAGGGTTTTAGTGCAAGAAAGGGCGTTTCTTACCGATCAATTGCATATGAGCCTTCCGAATTTAACGAGATTATCCCCAAAGCGCTCAACCTTGAAATAGACCCGATCAAAATTCCCAAACCTCCAAGTCCGATTTCTCAGCCCCTAGGGGCTTATATTATTTAATCATCATCATGATTATATTAATTAAAAATGCACTTGGAAGAGTTTAAAAGTCATCGGGCTTTTTTTTCTATTAATGTATTTTTCGTAGCAACTTATAGAAATAGGTCTGCTGAATGCCTAAAACTACTTCAAAATCTGACCTCAGGCAATATTATGTTATAAATTCCCTAAAAGTATGCCGCTATTTATTGGAAAGATTCATATATTTCTTAATTTTTACTACTTTCTATATTGAAAGAACTCGTCCATTATCTCAAAGAGACCTACGTAACTCCAGAAAAAAGAAAAACTCCTCTAAGTCTCAGTCTCAAAATATCTTTTTATGTGTCAATCAGGTTACAGTACATTGAGTGCATTGAGTACTTAGCAGGTCATCTAGCTATAAGGTCTGATGATGCCTTATTAGCGAAACATGTTCAGGTTACATGTTGACAACACATAAAAAGATAGTTTGAGCCTGAGACTTAGAGTTTTTATTTTTTCTCCACTTTAAAAAAATTAAGTCTAAAAGTGCACCGGTGTCCAAATAAAACGACTAATTCAAAACCTCTAAGAGCCAGGGGGGGGGAGTCAACCCGATTTAAACCGTAAAACAGTTTTTTATATTAATAATTATTGTTTTCGCATTAAATTCCACCAAAGACGGTTTGAGCGTTTAAGGTATGTTACGACGATGGATGGTTTCACTCGCTTGGAATGCGGCCTATTTATTCATTTATTTACTTATAACGTCGATAACTTCGCGAGTTATTTTAGTGTTAAATAAACGCGCGTATTAAGAGGCGATTTTTTTTCTTAGTGTCCGCGCGTAATAAATAAAGTGAACTCGGATTTGGCGTCCTTCAATTTACAAATAAGGTAAATTGATTTATTTAGAGGTTTTTTTTTTAAAGTCTGAAAATCGCATCTTAAATTATACGGGGTGTTCGAAAAATAGACGCAGATATTTCAATGGGTGCAAGCAAAAGTTTCTATAAACGTGGGTCCGGAAATGCACAGTTTTCAACATACAGGGTGATAAATTTTTTTTTAAATATTAATTGTGACACTTGTCAATGTCAAACCTTCATGCAGAAATGATTTTTGTTTTCCAAGGCACCGGTGATTTTTTTACCATAAACCAATTATGTCCAGTGGCGTGCAATAAAACGGTATTTATTTATTTTTCCGAAGACGTGAATTGACATACGAAAAAAATACAGGAGGCGAAAAAGTTGTATTTTTAAATGTTTAATCAAACAACGTATATTAAAGTTTAAAAAAGGCAATGACGTACATTTTTTTGTCCCCCGGGACGCCACTGGACCTTATAATTTTAATCTAATTAGGGCTTAATTAGCCCCTTAATACGACAAGTAATACTGCCAAATTTCAAAAGAATCGAGTAAATATATTTTTTTTAATATTAATTAAAAAAAAAATGTATTACCCTGTATCTCAAAAACTGTACAGGGTGGCCAGATAAGAATGCAGAGTGCTGTATTTTGGAAACTATACGTCGTAGAGACTTGCGGTAAAAAATTTTATAACTAAAGTGGCCAAAAGAATACCGTGGGAAATATTTTCAGATTTCCAAGATGGTCGCCAGGGGGCGTAACCTCCATCTTAAATTTTTTAAGTGATTTTTCACTGAAATCTACCCAGTAAACGAAAAAATATATGCTTTGCTAATTTTTGTTTAGCACTTTGTGACGTATCTATTAAAATAAAGTGGTGGGGGGCAATTCAATGTTTTTTAAATAATAAACAGCTGTGACTCCTAAACGACTGAATGGATTTTAACAAACTTGGTCTCGTTGGAAGGCTTTGTTTTTTCACAATTTTTTCACCTTCTTATAATGGCATTCCTGAGGATGGATTTAAGGGTAAAAACGTCTCTCTGGATTAAAAATTGAGGTAACTAAGGCTGTTTTGGTTGCAGTAGTTTTTTTGCAACTTTTTTTTAACAAATTATAACTTTGATTCAAAATATCTTAAGAAATAATGGGGATATTCTTAAAAGGGTTTTACTCCAAGAAAGTCCATTTCTTACCAAACAATTTGATATACAAACAATTCTTGTACCTCAAAAACTTTTTGAGTTAGAGGGAATTTTATCCACCAAGGTCCTAGAGTCATCAAATTTGAAGTTATTGTAGTTAAGAAAAATTTTATGCATTAGCAGACATTTTTGGTCATAACTTGAAAACTACTTAAGATATTCTCATAATTTTTTCACATCCTTATAATGGCATTCCTGAGGATGGATTTGAGGGTAGAAACGTCTTTCTGGGTTCAAAATTGTAGTAGTTACGGCTGTTTTAGTTGAGGTAGTTTTTTTTGCTACTTTTCTTAACAAATTCTAACTTTCCTTGAGAATATCTTAAGAAATAATGGGGACATTCTTAAAAGGGTTTTAGTGCAAGAAAGGGTGTTTCTTACCAAACAATTGCATATAAGAACGATTCTTGTACCTCAAAAACTTTTTGAGTTAGAGGGATTTTTGTCCATCAAGGTCCAAGAACCACCAAATTTGAGGTTTATAGAACCATATTGCAATTACAAGATTTTTATTTATTACCCGACATTTTTGGTCATAACTTGAAAACTACTTAAGATATTTTTATAATTTTTTCACATCCTTATAATGGCATTCCTGGAGATGGATTTAAGTATAGAAACGTCTTTCCGGATTAAAAATTGAGGTAGCTAGGGCTGTTTTGGTTGGGGTAGTTTTTTTTGCCACTTTTCTTAACAAATTCTCACTTTCCTCGTGAATATCTTAAGAAATAATGGGGACATTCTTAAAAGGGTTTTAGCGCAAGAAAGGGTGTTTCTTACCAAACAATTTCATATAAGAACGATTCTTGTACCTTAAAAACTTTTTGAGTTAGAGGGATTTTCGTCCATCAAGGTCCTAGAGTCACCAAATTTGAAGTTTTTAGAACCATATTGCAATTACAAGATTTTTATTTATTACTCAACATTTTTGGTCATAACTTGAAAACTACTTAAGATATTCTCATAATTTTTTCACATCCTTATAATGGCATTCCTGAGGATGGATTTGAGGGTAGAAACGTCTTTCTGGATTAAAAATTGAGGTAGCTAGGGCTGTTTTGGTTGGGGTAGTTTTTTTTTGCTACTTTATTTAACAAATTCTAACTTTCCTCGTGAATATCTTAAGAAATAATGGGGATATTCTTAAAAACTTTTAGTGCAAGAAAGTCCATTTCTTGCCAAACAATTTCATACAAAAACGATTCTTGTACCTTAAAAACTTTTTGAGTTAGAGGGATTTTGGTCCATCAAGGTCGTAGAGTCACCAAATTTAAAATTTTTAGAACCATATTGCAATTACAAGATTTTTATTTATTACCCGACATTTTTGGTAATAACTTGGGAACTCCTAAAGATATTTTCATAATTTTTTCACGTCCTTATAATGGCATTCCTGAGGATGGATTTGAGGGCAGAAACGTCTTTCTGGATTAAAAATTGAGGTAGCTAGGGCTGTTTTGGTTGGGGTAGTTTTTATTTGCTAGTTTTCTTAACAAATTCTAACTTTCCTTGAGAATATCTTAAGAAATAATGGAGACATCCTTAAAAGGGTTTAAGTGCAAGAAAGGGTGTTTCTTACCAAACAATTTCATATAAGAACGATTCTTGTACCTCAAAAACTTTTTGAGTTAGAGGGATTTTTGTCCATCAAGGTCCAAGAACCACCAAATTTGAGGTTTATAGAACCATATTGCAATTACAAGATTTTTATTTATTACCCGACATTTTTGGTCATAACTTGAAAACTACTTAAGATATTTTTATAATTTTTTCACATCCTTATAATGGCATTCCTGGAGATGGATTTGAGTATAGAAACGTCTTTCTGGATTAAAAATTGAGGTAGCTAGGGCTGTTTTGGTTGGGGTAGTTTTTTTTTGCTACTTTATTTAACAAATTCTAACTTTCCTCGTGAATATCTTAAGAAATAATGGGGATATTCTTAAAAACTTTTAGTGCAAGAAAGTCCATTTCTTGCCAAACAATTTCATACAAAAACGATTCTTGTACCTTAAAAACTTTTTGAGTTAGAGGGATTTTGGTCCATCAAGGTCCTAGAGTCACCAAATTTGAAATTTTTAGAACCATATTGCAATTACAAGATTTTTATTTATTACTCAACATTTTTGGTCATAACTTGAAAACTACTTAATATATCCTCATAATTTTTTCACATCCTTATAATGGCATTCCTGAAGATGGATTTGAGGGTAGAAACGTCTCTCTAGATTAAAAATTGAGGTAGCTAGGGCTGTTTTGGTTGGGGTAGTTTTTTTTGCTACTTTTCTTAACAAATTCTAAATTTCCTTGAGAATAACTTAAGAAATAATAGGGACATTCTTAAAAGAGTTTTAGTGCAAGAAAGGGTGTTTCTTACCAAACAATTTCATATAAGAACGATTCTTGTACCTCAAACAAATTTTTAGTTAGGAGGAGTTTTGTCCATCAAGGTCCTAGAGTCACCAAATTTGAAATTTTTAGAACCATATTGCAATTACAAGATTTTTATTTATTACCCGACATTTTTGGTCATAACTTGAAAACTACTTAAGATATTCTCATAATTTTTTCACATCCTTATAATGGCATTCCCGAGGATGGATTTGAGGGTAGAAACGTCTCTCTGGATTAAAAATTGAGGTAGCTAGGGCTGTTTTGGTTGGGGCAGTTTTTTTTGCTACTTTTCTTAGCAAATTCTCACTTTCCTTGTGAATATCTTAAGAAATAATGGGGATATTCTTAAAAGGGTTTTAGTGCAAGAAAGGGTCTTTCTTACCAAACAATTTCATATAAGAACGATTCTTGTACCTCAAAAACTTTTTGAGTTAGAGGGATTTTGGTCCATCAAGGTCCTAGAGTCACCAAATTTGAAGTTTTTAGAACCATATTGCAATTACAAGATTTTTATTTATTACTCAACATTTTTGGTCATAACTTGAAAACTACTTAAGATATTCTCATAATTTTTTCACATCCTTATAATGGCATTCCTGAAGATAGATTTGAGGGTAGAAACGCCTTTCTGGATTAAAAATTGAGGTAGCTAGGGCTGTTTTGGTTGGGGTAGTTTTTTTTGCTACTTTTCTTAACAAATTCTAACTTTCCTTGAGAATATCTTAAGAAATAATGGGGACATTCTTAAAAGGGTTTTAGTGCAAGAAAGGGTGTTTCTTACCAAACAATTTCATATAAGAACGATTCTTGTACCTCAAAAACTTTTTGAGTTAGAGGGATTTTTGTCCATCAAGGTCCAAAAACCACCAAATTTGAGGTTTATAGAACCATATTGCAATTACAAGATTTTTATTTATTACCCGACATTTTTGGTCATAACTTGAAAACTACTTAAGATATTTTTATAATTTTTTCACATCCTTATAATGGCATTCCTGGAGATGGATTTGAGTATAGAAACGTCTTTCCGGATTAAAAATTTAGGTAGCTAGGGCTGTTTTGGTTGGGGTAGTTTTTTTTGCCACTTTTCTTAACAAATTCTCACTTTCCTCGTGAATATCTTAAGAAATAATGGGGACATTCTTAAAAGGGTTTTAGCGCAAGAAAGGGTGTTTCTTACCAAACAATTTCATATAAGAACGATTCTTGTACCTTAAAAACTTTTTGAGTTAGAGGGATTTTGGTCCATCAAGGTCCTAGAGTCACCAAATTTGAAGTTTTTAGAACCATATTGCAATTACAAGATTTTTATTTATTTCTCAACATTTTTGGTCATAACTTGGGAACTCCTAAAGATATTTTCATAATTTTTTCACGTCCTTATAATGGCATTCCTGGAGATGGATTTGAGGGTAGAAACGTCTTTCTGGAATAAAAATTGAGGTAGCTAGGGCTGTTTTGGTTGGGGTAGTTTTTTTTGCTACTTTTCTTAACAAATTCTAAATTTCCTTAAGAATATCTTAAGAAATAATGGGGACATTCTTAAAAGGGTTTTAGCACAAGAAAGGGTGTTTCTTACCAAACAATTTCATATAAAAACGATGCTTGTACCTCAAAAACTTTTTGAGTTATAGGGAGTTTTGTCCATCAAGGTCCTAGAACCACCAAATTTGAAGTTTTTAGAACCATATTGCAATTACAAGATTTTTATTTATTACCCGACATTTTTGGTCATAACTTGGAAACTACTTAAGATATTCTCATAATTTTTTTACATCCTTATAATGGCATTCCTGATGATGGATTTGAGGACAGAAACGTCTTTCTGGATTAAAAATTGAGGTAGCTAGGGCTGTTTTGGTTGGGGTAGTTTTTTTTTGCTACTTTTCTTAACAAATTCTAACTTTTCTTGAGAATATCTTAAGAAATAATGGGGACATGCTTAAAAGGGTTTTAGTGCAAGAAAGGGTGTTTCTTGCCAAACAATTTCATATAAGAACGATTCTTGTACCTCAAAAACTTTTTGAGTTAGAGGGAGGTTTGTCCATCAAGGTCCTAGAAACACCAAATTTGAAATTTTTAGATCCATGTTGAAATTACAAGATTTTTATGTATTAGCCGACTATTTTGGTCATAACTTTAAAACCACTAAAGATATTCTCACAATTTTTTCACATCCTTATAATAGCATTCCTGAGGATGGATGTGAGGGTAAAAACGTCATTCTAGGTTAAAAATTGAGGTAGGAGAGGCTGTTTTGATTAAGATGGTTCAATTGCCTGGAATTGCAAAATAATTTTAACTGAAACGTCATTAATAAATTAAAGTAATTATTCCAAGCAAGCGAAAGTGCCTGACATATCGAGTAAATCGATCTACCTGCCTGAAATATTTAAAAAAAAAACACACTTTGATAAATAAATCAAAATTATTCCAGGCAGTACGATTTATTTTTTGCCATAGTTTCGTGTTCTTGTCTCACCGTCTTCAGGGATTTAAAGAGCAAACGAGGCTCCAATCAGGAGCAATTGATCATCAATCCAATGCCTGGAATTTAACTTAAAATCTACAGTTTGATTGCCTGGCATTGCTTAGTAAGATTTACTTAGCCGACCCCCGGTAGCACCGCGGGCAAAGCGTTCACGATGCAATCGTGTGGTCTCGGGTTCGAATCCCGGCATGGGCATGGTTGTTTGTCTTATAAAAACAAAAACATTGTGGTTCGGAACCCACAGTTAAACCGTAGGTCCACAAACAACAATATTGGGCGGCCGTCGAAATACGACGCGAGTCTATTGTATTTGAGGAACAAGAAGAAGAAGATTTACTTAAACTTTATAACTATAAAGGAATTTTAATTAATTAGTCCAGGCATTTGAGGCATAATGTTAATTAAAGTCTCTGAAATGGTGAGAAATCTACAGGCCGACTGCCTGGAATGGCAAAGTAAGGTTTAATTAAACGTTGACTATAAATTAATTAATTAATTATTCATGGCATCAATAATTTAAACTTTGAACGATATGGAAATTCAAGATGTTTATTTATTAGCCGCAATTTTTTAGTCATAATTTGAATATTACTTTTTGAACGTCTATATAGTGGGATTCCTGAGGATGGATTTGAGGGTAGAAACGTCTTTCTGGATTAAAAATTGAGGTTATGTTGATGTCCCAAAACCACCAAATTTGAAGTTATTGTAGTAAAAAAAATTTTATACATTAGCAGACATTTTTGGTCATAACTTGAAAACTACTTGAGATATTTTCATAATTTTTTCACATCCTTATAATGGCATTTCTGAAGATGGATTTGAGGGTAGAAACGTCTCTCTAGATTAAAAATTGAGTTAGCTAGGGCTGTTTTGGTTGGGGTATTTTTTTTTGCTACTTTTCTTAACAAATTCTCACTTTCCTTGTGAATATCTTAAGAAATAATGGGGATCTTTTTAAAAGGGTTTTAGGGCAAGAAAGGGTGTTTCTTACCAAACAATTTCATATAAGAACGATTCTTGTACCTCAAAAACTTTTTGAGTTAGAGGGAGTTTTGCCCATCAAGGTCCTAGAACCGCCAAATTTGAGGTTTATAGAACCATATTGCAATTACAAGATTTTTATTTATTACCCGACATTTTTAGTCATAACTTGAAAACTACTTAAGATATTTTCATATTTTTTTCACATCCTTATAATGGCATTCCTGAAGATGGATTTGAGGGTAGAAACGTCTTTCTGGATTAAAAATTGAGGTAGCTAAGGCTGTTTTGGTTGGGGTAGTTTTTTTTGCTACTTTTATTAGTAAATTCTAATTTTCCTCGGGAATATCTTAAGAAATAAGGGGGGTATTCTTAAAAGGGTTTTAGGGCAAGATAGGGTGTTTCTTACCAAACAATTTCATATAAGAACGATTCTTGTGCCTCAAAAACTTTTTGAGTTAGAGGGAGTTTTGTTCATTAAGGTCCTAGAGTCACCAGATTTGAAATTTTTAAAACCATATTGCAATTACAACATTTTTATTTATTTATTTATTTATTACTCAACATTTTTGGTCATAACTTGAAAACTACTTAAGACATCCTCATAATTTTTTCACATCCTTAAAATGGGGTTCCTGAGGATGGATTTGAGTGTAGAAACGTCTCTCTAGATTAAAAGTTGAGGTAACTAGGGCTGTTTTGGTTGGGGTAGTTTTTTTTGCTACTTTTCATAACAAATTCTCATTTTCCTTGAGAATATCTTAAGAAATCATGGGTACATTCTTAAAAGGGTTTTAGTGCAAGAAAGGGTGTTTCTTACCAAACAATTTCATATAACAACGATTCTTGTACCTCAAAAACTTTTTGAGTTAGAGGGAGTTTTGTCCATTAAGGTCCTAGAGTCACCAAATTTGAAATTTTTAGAACCATATTGCAATTACAAGATTTCTATTTATTACCTGACAATTTTGGTCATAACTTGAAAACTACTTAAGATTTCCTCATAATTTTTTCACATCCTTATAATGGGATTCCTGAAGATGGATTTGAGGGTAGAAACGTCTCTCTGGATTAAAAATTGAGGTAGCTAGGGCTGTTTTGGTTGGGGTAGTTTTTTTTGCTACTTTTCTTAACAAATTCTCACTTTCCTTGTGAATATCTTAAGAAATAATGGGGACATTCTTAAAAGGGTTTTAGTGCAAGAAAGGGTGTTTCCTAACAAACAATTTCGTATAGAAACGATTCTTGTACCTCAAAAACTTTTTGAGTTAGAGGGAGTTTTGTCCATCAAGGTCCTAGAACCGCCAAATTTGAGGTTTATAGAACCATATTGCAATTACAAGATTTTTATTTATTACTCAACATTTTTGGTCATAACATAAAAACTACTTAAGATATCCTCATAATTTTTTCACATCCTTATAATGGCATTCCTGAAGATGGATTTAAGGGTAGAAACGTCTCTCTAGATTAAAAATTGAGGTAGCTAGGGCTGTTTTGGTTGGGGTAGTTTTTTTTGCTACTTTTCTTAGCAAATTCTCACTTTCCTTGTGAATATCTTAAGAAATAATGGGGATATTTTTAAAAGGGTTTTAGGGCAAGAAAGGGTGTTTCTTACCAAACAATTTCATATAAGAACGATTCTTGTACCTCAAAAACTTTTTGAGTAAGAGGGACTTTTATCCATCAAGGTCCTAGAGTCATCAAATTTGAAGTTATTGTAGTTAAGAAAAATTTTATGCATTAGCAGACATTTTTGGTCATAACTTGAAAACTACTATGATATTTTCATAATTTTTTCACATCCTTATAATGGCATTCCTGAAGATGGATTTGAGGGTAGAAACGCCTTTCTGGATTAAAAATTAAGGTAGCTAGGGCTGTTTTGGTTGGGGTAGTTTTTTTTGCTACTTTTCTTAACAAATTCTAACTTTCCTTGAGAATATCTTAAGGAATAATAGGGATATTTTTAAAAGGGTTTTAGTGCAAGAAAGGGTGTTTCTTACCAAACAATTTCATATAAGAACGATTCTTGTACCTCAAAAAAATTTTTAGTTAGGAGGAGCTTTGTCCATTAAGGTCCTAGAGTCACCAAATTTGAAATTTTTAGAACCATATTGGAATTACAAGATTTTTATTTATTACCCGACATTTTTGGTAATAACTTGGGAACTACTTAAGATATTTTCATAATTTTTTCACGTCCTTATAATAGGATTCCTGAAAATGGATTTGAGGGTAGAAACGTCTTTCTGGATTAAAAATTGAGGTAGCTAAGGCTGTTTTGGTTGGGGTAGTTTTTTTTGCCACTTTTCTTAACAAATTCTCACTTTCCTCGTGAATATTTCAAGAAATAATGGGGACATTCTTAAAAGGGCTTTAGTGCAAGAAAGGGTGTTTCCTGCCAAACAATTTCATATAAGAACAATTTTTATGGCTTAAAAACTTTTTGAGTTAGAGGAAGTTTTGTCCATCAAGGTCCTAGAGTCACCAAATTTGAAATTTTTAAAACCATATTGCAATTACAAGATTTTTATTTATTACCTGACATTTTTGGTCATAACTTGAAAACTACTTAAGATATTTTTATAATTTTTTCACATCCTTATAATGGCATTCCTGGAGATGGATCTGAGTATAGAAACGTCTTTCTGGATTAAAAATTGAGGTAGGTAAGGCTGTTTTAGTTGGGGTAGTTTTTTTTGCTACTTTTATTAATATATTCTAACTTTCCTTGTAAATATCTTAAAAAATAATGGGCATATTCTTAAAAGGATTTTAGTGCAAGAAAGGGTGTTTCTTACCAAACAATTTCATATAAGAACGATTCTTGTACCTCAAAAACTTTTTGAGTTAGAGGGAGTTTTGTCCATCAAGGTCCTAGAACCACCAAATTTGAAGTTTATAGAACCATATTGCAATTACAAGATTTTTATTTATTACCCGACATTTTTGGTCATAACTTGAAAACTACTTAAGATATTTTTATAATTTTTTCACATCCTTATAATGGCATTCCTGGAGATGTATTTGAGGGTAGAAACGTCTTTCTGGATTAAAAATTGAGGTAGCTAGGGCTGTTTTGGTTGGGGTAGTTTTTTTTGCTACTTTTTTTAACAAATTCTAACTTTCCTTGAAAATATCTTAAGAAATAATGGGGACATTCTTAAAAGGGTTTTAGTGCAAGAAAGGGTGTTTCTTACCAAACAATTTCATATAAAAACGATGCTTGTACCTCAAAAACTTTTTGAGTTAGAGGGAGTTTTGTCCATCAAGGTCCTAGAGTCACCAAATTTGAAGTTTTTAGAACCATATTGCAATTACAAGATTTTTATTTATTACTCAACATTTTTGGTCATAACATAAAAACTACTTAAGATATTTGTATAATTTTTTCACATCCTTATAATGGCATTCCTGAAGATGGATTTGAGGGTAGAAACGTCTCTCTGGATTAAAAATTGAGGTAGCTAGGGCTGTTTTGGTTGGGGTAGTTTTTTTTGCTACTTTTCTTAACAAATTCTCCCTTTCCTCGTGAATATCTTAAGAAATAATGGGGACATGCTTAAAAGGGTGTTAGTGCAAAAAAGGGTGTTTCTTACCAAACAATTTCATATAAAAACGATGCTTGTACCTCAAAAACTTTTTGAGTTATAGGGAGTTTTGTCCATCAAGGTCCTAGAATCACCAAATTTGAAATTTTTAGAACCATATTGCAATTACAAGATTTTTATTTATTACCCGACATTTTTGGTCATAACTTGAAAACTACTTAAGATATTCTCATAATTTTTTCACATCCTTATAATGGCATTCCTGAGGATGGATTTGAGGACAGAAACGTCTTTCTGGATTAAAAATTGTGGTAGCTAGAACTGTTTTGGTTGGGGTAGTTTTTTTTGCTACTTTTCTTAACAAATTCTAACTTTCCTCGTGAATATCTTAAGAAATAATGGGGACATGCTTAAAAGGGTGTTAGCGCAAAAAAGGGTGTTTCTTACCAAACAATTTCATATAAGAACGATTCTTGTACCTCAAAAACTTTTTGAGTTAGAGGGAGTTTTGTCCATCAAGGTCCTGGAGTCACCAAATTTGAAATTTTTAGAACCATATTGCAATTACAAGATTTTTATATATTACTCAACATTTTTGGTCATAACTTGAAAATTACTTAAGATATTCTCATAATTTTTTCACATCCTTATAATGGCATTCCTGAGGATGGATTTGAGGGCAGAAACGTCTTTCTGGATTAAAGATTGAGGTAGCTACGGCTGTTTTGGTTGGGGTAGTTTTTTTTGCTACTTTTCTTAACAAATTCTAACTTTCCTTGAGAATATCTTAAGAAATAATGGGAATATTCTTAATAGGGTTTTAGGGCAAGAAAGGGTGTTTCTTACCAAACAATTTCATATAAGAACGATTCTTGTACCTCAAAAACTTTTTGAGTTAGAGGGAGTTTTGTCCATCAAGGTCCTGGAGTCACCAAATTTGAAATTTTTAGAACCATATTGCAATTACAAGATTTTTATATATTACTCAACATTTTTGGTCATAACTTGAAAATTACTTAAGATATTCTCATAATTTTTTCACATCCTTATAATGGCATTCCTGAGGATGGATTTGAGGGCAGAAACGTCTTTCTGGATTAAAGATTGAGGTAGCTACGGCTGTTTTGGTTGGGGTAGTTTTTTTTGCTACTTTTCTTAACAAATTCTAACTTTCCTTGAGAATATCTTAAGAAATAATGGGAATATTCTTAATAGGGTTTTAGGGCAAGAAAGGGTGTTTCTTACCAAACAATTTCATATAAGAACGATTCTTGTACCTCAAAAACTTTTTGAGTTAGAGGGAGTTTTGTCCATCAAGAGCTATCAAATTTGAAGTTTTTGGAACCATATTATAGTTACAAAATTTTTATGCATTAGCAGACACTTTTGGTCATAACTTGGAAACTAGTTAAGATATCCTCATAATTATTTCACATCCTCACAACGGAATTCCTGACGATGGATTGGAGGGTAAAAACGTCTTGTTAAATTAAAAATTGCGGTAGTTAGGCCTGTTTTGCTTGAGGCAGTTTTCCACTTATTTAAACATCAACTTTCGAACTTTTTACGACACGTTTTCGAACCCATATTCATAAGAACCTCCCATTAATAAAACTTGTCTAAACAATCAATTACAAACAACGTTTCCAATCATACACATAAATCGAACTTTTTTTTAAAACACTTAATTCGTTAAATGTGACGCACCGATGGGTCACACGGATCGAAATTCGATTTTAGAGCCGTGTACCGTCCTTGCGTCACAACACGCAGTTTGACAAACATGCGTTAGTTAATTAATTAATATCTTTTAAGGCAAGTAAGTCCTTTTTATAATTTATGGTTAGTTCAATTATTTAAATGTTATACAAAGAGGTTAAAAAGGAAAGTGATTGTTTTTTAACCCCCTTGTACAACCCCCTCGACTGTTATATAGCTAGTTATTATTTGACTTATAACCGATTTCTACACATGTGTTTTATATTATATTATATTACCTTCAATTTTATGTTATTTAATCGGTAAAAACCCGCAAAAGGCACCCAACGATCTAAACCTACCTGAAAGTAAACGATTAAAATCGGCATAATTAATCGGTTTATGCAAAATTGAATGTAAATTTCCACCTTTTTAAAAAGACACAATTTAGTAAGAAATATTTAAAAAAATAACACGTACGGTTAGGGTTAAATTAACGTTTAGCTCTATAGAATGTAGCAGGTTTTTTTAAATTTAAGCCTATACTATAATTTAGTTTAAGAATATTACTTATATGCGTAGTTTTATAAGTAGTTCTTGGATTTTACGACGTGTGACAACACTGCTGGTCGGGTAGCGTGAATTTCAATTTTTTTTTTTAATTACGCTATCTTTCCTTTTCTACACAACTATTAAGAAGAACCGTAATTGTAGCCTCAGATAATTCAACTTTGGAGAGAAAACGTCGCATCCACCCGCTTTTTTGACTCGTTTTGAGACGAATTAGTAGCGAAAGATTAAATTTACTTGGGAAAGTCTGGATAATAAAGGTTCTAGTGCATGGATTTGCTTCATTTTTTAGGGGAAGCGTAAGAATCTTCCAGGGAATCTTTTAAAACAAAAATTAAAGCAATCTGAGTACTGGAACCTAAGTTATGACCCAAATTATCCAAGGGTTATACATTTCTTCTTGCATTCATGACATGTCTTGGAAAAGTCTGGATAAAAAAGGTTTTAGTGCATGGATTTGCTTCATTTTTTCACTGGAACCTTAAGAATGTTCCAGGGAAACTTTTAAAACAAAAATGAAAGCAATCTGAGTACTGGAACCTAAGTTATGACCCAAGTTACCCAAGGGTTATAAATTCTTCTTGCATACTTGACATGCCTTGGAAAAGTTTGGATAAAAAAGGTTCTAGTGCATGGATTTGCTTGATTTTTTCACTGAAACTTTGCGAATGTTCCAGGGAAACTTTTAAAACGAAAATGAAAGTAATCTGAGTACTGGAACCTAAGTTATGACCCAAGTTACCCAAGGGTTATTAAATTCTTCTTGCATACTTGACATGCCTTGGAAAAGTTTGGATAAAAAAGGTTCTAGTGCATGGATTTGATTGATTCTTTTACTGGAAGCTTAAGAATGTTCCAGGGAAACTTTTAAAATAAAAATGAAAGCAATCTGAGTACTGGAACCTAAGTTATGACCCAAGTTATCCAAGAGTTACTAATTTCTTCTCATATACATGACATGCCTTGAAAAATTCTGGATAAAAAAGGTTCTAGTGCATGGATTTGCTTGATTTTTTCACTGGAAGCTTAGGAATGTTCCAGGGAAACTTTTAAAACAAAAATAAAAGCAATCTGAGTACTAGAACCTAAGTTATGACCCAAGTTATCCAAGGGTTATAAATTTCTTCTCGCCTTCATGACCTGTCTTGGAAAAGTTTGGATAAAAAAGGTTCTAGTGCATGGATTTGCTTGATTTTTTCACTGGAAGCTTAGGAATGTTCCAGGGAAACTTTTAAGACAAAAATGAAAGAAATCTGAGTACTGGAACCCAAGTTATGTCCCAAGTTATCTAAGCGTTGTAAATTTCTTCTTGCATACATGACATGCCATAGAAAAGTCTGGATAAAAAAGGTTCTAGTGCACGGATTTGCTTGATTCTTTTACTGGAAGCTTAGGAATGTTCCAGGGAAACTTTTAAAACAAAAATGAAAGCAATCTGAGCACTAGAACCTAAGTTATGACCCAAGTTATCCAAGGGTTATAAATTTCTTCTTGCATACATGACTTGCATTGAAAAGTCTGGATAAAAAAGGTTCTAGTGCATGGATTTGCTTGATTTTTTCACTGGAAGCTTAGGAATGTTCGAGGGAAACTTTTAAAACAAAAATGAAAGCAATCTAAGTACTGGAACCTAAGTTATGACCCAAGTTATCCAAGAGTTACTAATTTCTTCTCATATACATGACATGCCTTGGGAAAGTCTGGATAAAAAACGTTCTAGTACACGGATTTGCTTGATTTTTTGACTGGAACCTTAGGAATGTTCCAGGGAAACTTTTAAAACAAAAATGAGAGCAATCTGAGTACTGGAACCTAAGTTATGACCCAAGTTATCCAAGGGTTATAAATTTCTTCTTGCATACATGACTTGCATTGAAAAGTCTGGATAAAAAAGGTTCTAGTGCACGGATTTGCTTGATTTTTCCACTGGAAGCTTAGGAATGTTCCAGGGAAACTTTTAAGACAAAAATCAAAGAAATCTGAGCACTAGAATCTAAGTTATGACCCAAGTTATCCAAGGATTATGAATTTCTTCTTGCATACATGACATGCCTATGAGAAGTCTGGATAAAAAAGGTCCTAGTGCATGGATTTGTTTGGTTTTTTCACGGGGAGCTTTAGAATGTTCCAGGGAAACTTTTAAGACAAAAATCAAAGCAATCTGAGCACTAGAACCTAAGTTATGACCCAAGTTATCCAAGGGTTATAAATTTGTTCTTGCATACATGACATGCCTCGGAAAAGTCTTGGTAAAAAAAGTTCTAGTGCATGGATTTGCTTGATTTTTTCACTGGAAGCTTCGGAATGTTCCAGGGAAACTTTTAAGACAAAAATCAAAGAAATCTGAGTACTGGAACCTAAGTTATGACCCAAGTTATCCAAAAGTTACTAATTTCTTTTCATATACATAACATGCCTTGAAAAAGTCTGGATAAAAAAGGTTCTAGTACATGGATTTGCTTGATTTTTTCACTGGAAGCTTAGGAATGTTCCAGGGAAACTTTCAAGACAAAAATCAAAGAAATCTGAGCACTAGAATCTAAGTTATGACCCAAGTTATCCAAGGATTATGAATTTCTTCTTGCATACATGACATGCCTATGAAAAGTCTGGATAAAAAAGGTCCTAGTGCATGGATTTGTTTGGTTTTTTCACGGGGAGCTTTAGAATGTTCCAGGGAAACTTTTAAGACAAAAATCAAAGAAATCTGAGCACTGGAACCTAAGTTATGACCCAAGTTATCCAAGGGTTACTAATTTCTTCTCATATACATGACATGCCTCGGAAAAGTCTGGATAAAAAAGGTTCTAGTGCATCAATTTCCTTGATTTTTGCACTGGAAGCTTAGGAATGTTCCAAGGAAACTTTTAAGACAAAAATCAAAGCAATCTGAGTACCGGAACCTAAGTTATGACCCAAGTTATCCAAGGGTTATAAATTTCTTGCATACATGACATGCCTCGGAAAAGTCTGGATAAAAAAGGTTCTAGTGCATGGATTTGCTTGATTTTTTCACTGGAAGCTTAGGAATGTTCCAGGGAAACTTTCAAGACAAAAATCAAAGAAATCTGAGCACTAGATCCTAAGTTATGACCCAAGTTATCCAAGGGTTATAAATTTCTTGCATACATGACATGCCTCGGAAAAGTCTGGATAAAAAAGGTTTTAGTGCATGGATTTGCTTGATTTTTTCACTGGAAGCTTAAGAATGTTCCAAAGAAACTTTTAAGACAAAAATCAAAGCAATCTGAGCACTAGAACCTCAATTATGACCCAAGTTATCCAAGGGTTATAAATTTCTTCTTGCATTCATGACATGTCTTGGAAAAGTCTGGATAAAAGAGGTCCTAGTGCATGGATTTGTTTGGTTTTTTCACGGGGAGCTTTAGAATGTTCCAGGGAAACTTAAGACAAAAATCAAAGCAATCTGAGCACTAGAACCTAAGTTATGACCCAAGTTATCCAAGGATTATGAATTTCTTCTTGCATACATGACATGCCTCGGAAAAGTCTGGATAAAAAAGGTTCTAGTGCACGGATTTGCTTGATTTTTTCACCGGAAGCTTAGGAATGTTCCAGGGAAACTTTTAAAACAAAAATGAAAGCAATCTGAGTACTAGAACCAAAGTTACGACCCAAGTTATGGGAAAATTTAAAAAAAATATATTTTACAATTTTTAATAGAACCAGTGTCATCCGGGGGCAATATTTGCAAAAAAAAAATTACATTTTCAAGACCGTGTGACCCAAATACGTGTCACGACACCATATAAATCAACATACAGAAAAAATAATGCGTGGCCTGGTGGACTAGAAAATCACGTTAATTTTATTTAAAAAAAAATAATAATAACATGAGATTTTTAATGTAAAAATTAAATTTCAACTAAAACGTCTTACATCTGAAGAAATTTTATGTTGGCGGGCCGCGTGAGCCGTATAAGTGGCACACCTCATGCGATTCCACTTTAAAACTGTGTCACGACACCTATATACCGTCACAATTAAAATATAAACTAAAAATAATTTTAAGCACGTTAATATTGTCCAGACTTTGAAACATAGGCGATGCACCTTTAAATTAAATGCGTGTGTGTTCCGTATACGTGTCACACCTCTCGGGAAATTCGGTTTTAAAGCCGTGTACCGTACCCATGGGAAAATGTTCATAATTTTGGTTTTTATTTTTTTTCTGGTAAACTATTGGTTGGAGAAAAAATTGGTTGTTGGAACAAAAGTTGTTTGGAATGTCAATGGGCCTCGAATGCAATTGAAAAATAATTTTTAAATCCATCAGTTTTCTGGAAAATTGGGAAAAACTTCTAAACAGTTTTTCCTCATTTTCTCGAAAACTATTGGCAATATTGAAAATGTTCTTTTAGCATTGGATTCCTAGTCAAAAATAGAACAAATCATAAAGAATAACATTTAGCCGGAAATCTTAAAATAAAAGAGTTATGGACGATTTTATGAAAAATTACAGAATTTTTGGGTAAAAAATTGGAAAAAAAATTTTTTGAAAAAATTTAATTTTTTTTTTGGCAAATCGATAAATCGTCTAAAACACTTCAAAAAAGTCTTATAAAACTTTTTCAAAAAATGCACCTGGAAAAAGTTATACTCAATTTTCCGAAAAATTTCTTCCTCAAAAAATCCAAAGGGGAGCCCCTGGAAAAATGTTCATAATTTCGGTTTTTATTTTTTTTCTGGAAAACTATTGGTTGGAGAGAAAAATTGTTCGAACAAAAGTTGTTTGGAATGTCAATGGGCATCGAACGCAATTGAAAAATAATTTTTTTCACCAACAGTTTTTCAGAAAATTGGGAAAAACCTCTTTACAGTTTTTCCTCATTTTCTCGAAAGCTATTCAGAATTTGGAAAATTTTCTTTTAGCATTGGATTCCTAGTCAAAAATAGAACAAATCATAAAGAATAACATTTAGCCGGAAATCTTAAAATAAAAGAGTTATGGACGATTTTATGAAAAATTACAGAATTTTTGGGTAAAAAATTGAAAGAAAAATTTTTGAAAAAATTTAATTTTTTTTTTTGGCAAATCGATAAATCGTCTAAAACACTTCAAAAAAGTCTTATAAAACTTTTTTGAAAAATGCACCTGGAAAAAGTTATACTCAATTTTCTGAAAAATTTCTTCCTCAAAAAATCCAAAGGGGTGCCCCTGGAAAAATGTTCATAATTTCGGTTTTTATTTTTTTTCTGGAAAACTATTGGTTGGAGAGAAAAATTGTTAGGACAAAAGTTGTTTGGAATGTCAATGGGCATCGAATGCAATTGAAAAATAATTTTTTCCACCAACAGTTTTTCAGAAAATTGGGAAAAACCTCTTAACAGTTTTTCCTCATTTTCTCGAAAACTATTCAGAATATGGAAAATGTTCTTTTAGCATTGGATTCCTAGTCAAAAATAAAACAAATTATAAAGAATAACATTTAGCCGTAAATCTTAAAATAAAAGAGTTATGGACGATTTTATGAAAAATTACAGAATTGTTGGGTAAAAAATTAAAAAAAAAATTTTGAAAAAATTTAATTTTTTTTGGCAAATCGATAAATCGTCTAAAACACTTCAAAAAAGTCTTAAAAAACTTTTTTGAAAAATGCACCTGGACAAAGTTATACCCAATTTTCCGAAACATTTTTTCCCCAAAAAATCCAAAGGGGTACCCCTGGAAAAATGTTCGTAATTTTGGTTTTTATTTTTTTTCTGGAAAACTGTTGGTTGGAGAAAAAAATTGTTGTGACAAAAGTTGTTTGGAATGTCAATGGGCATCGAATGCAATTGAAAAATAATTTTTTCCTCTAACGGTTTTCCAGAAAATTGGGAAAAACTTCTAAACAGTTTTTCCTCATTTTCTCGAAAACTATTGGCAATATTGGAAATTTTCTTTTAGCATTGGATTCCTAGTAAAAAATAGAACAAATCATAAAGAATAACATTTAGCCGTAAATCTTAAAATAAAAGAGTTATGGACGATTTTTTGAAAAATTACAGAATTTTTGGGTAAAAAATAAAAAAAAATTTTTTTTGAAAAAATTAAATTTTTTTTTCGGCAAATCGATAAATCGTCTAAAACACTTCAAAAAAGTCTTATAAAACTTTTTCAAAAAATGCACCTGGAAAAAGTTATACCCAATTTTCCGAAAAATTTCTTCCTCAAAAAATCCAAAGGGGTACCCCTGAAAAAATGTTCATAATTTCGGTTTTTATTTTTTTTCTGGAAAACTATTGGTTGGAGAAAAAAATTGTTAGGACAAAAGTTGTTTAGAATGTCAATGTGCATTAGATGCAATAGAAAAATAATTTTTAAATCCAACAGTTTCCCGGAAAATTGGGAAAAACTTCTAAACAGTTTTTCCTCATTTTCTCGAAAACTATTCAGAATATGGAAAATTTTCTTTTAGCATTGGATTCCTAGTCAAAAATAGAACAAATCATAAAGAATAACATTTAGCCGGAAATCTTAAAATAAAAGAGTTATGGACGATTTTATGAAAAATTACAGAATTTTTGGGTAAAAAATTGGAAAAAAAATTTAATTTTTTTTTTTGGCAAATCGATAAATCGTCTAAAACACTTCAAAAAAGTCTTATAAAACTTTTTCAAAAAATGCACCTGGAAAAAGTTATACCCAATTTTCTGAAAAATTTCTTCCTCAAAAAATCCAAAGGGGTGCCCCTGGAAAAATGTTCATAATTTCGGTTTTTATTTTTTTTCTGGAAAACTATTGGTTGGAGAGAAAAATTGTTAGGACAAAAGTTGTTTGGAATGTCAATGGGCATCGAATGCAATTGAAAAATAATTTTTTCCACCAACAGTTTTTCAGAAAATTGGGAAAAACCTCTTAACAGTTTTTCCTCATTTTCTCGAAAACTATTCAGAATATGGAAAATGTTCTTTTAGCATTGGATTCCTAGTCAAAAATAAAACAAATTATAAAGAATAACATTTAGCCGTAAATCTTAAAATAAAAGAGTTATGGACGATTTTATGAAAAATTACAGAATTGTTGGGTAAAAAATTAAAAAAAAAATTTTGAAAAAATTTAATTTTTTTTGGCAAATCGATAAATCGTCTAAAACACTTCAAAAAAGTCTTAAAAAACTTTTTTGAAAAATGCACCTGGACAAAGTTATACCCAATTTTCCGAAACATTTTTTCCCCAAAAAATCCAAAGGGGTACCCCTGGAAAAATGTTCGTAATTTTGGTTTTTATTTTTTTTCTGGAAAACTGTTGGTTGGAGAAAAAAATTGTTGTGACAAAAGTTGTTTGGAATGTCAATGGGCATCGAATGCAATTGAAAAATAATTTTTTCCTCTAACGGTTTTCCAGAAAATTGGGAAAAACTTCTAAACAGTTTTTCCTCATTTTCTCGAAAACTATTGGCAATATTGGAAATTTTCTTTTAGCATTGGATTCCTAGTAAAAAATAGAACAAATCATAAAGAATAACATTTAGCCGTAAATCTTAAAATAAAAGAGTTATGGACGATTTTTTGAAAAATTACAGAATTTTTGGGTAAAAAATAAAAAAAAATTTTTTTTGAAAAAATTAAATTTTTTTTTCGGCAAATCGATAAATCGTCTAAAACACTTCAAAAAAGTCTTATAAAACTTTTTCAAAAAATGCACCTGGAAAAAGTTATACCCAATTTTCCGAAAAATTTCTTCCTCAAAAAATCCAAAGGGGTACCCCTGAAAAAATGTTCATAATTTCGGTTTTTATTTTTTTTCTGGAAAACTATTGGTTGGAGAAAAAAATTGTTAGGACAAAAGTTGTTTAGAATGTCAATGTGCATTAGATGCAATAGAAAAATAATTTTTAAATCCAACAGTTTCCCGGAAAATTGGGAAAAACTTCTAAACAGTTTTTCCTCATTTTCTCGAAAACTATTCAGAATATGGAAAATTTTCTTTTAGCATTGGATTCCTAGTCAAAAATAGAACAAATCATAAAGAATAACATTTAGCCGGAAATCTTAAAATAAAAGAGTTATGGACGATTTTATGAAAAATTACAGAATTTTTGGGTAAAAAATTGGAAAAAAAATTTAATTTTTTTTTTTGGCAAATCGATAAATCGTCTAAAACACTTCAAAAAAGTCTTATAAAACTTTTTCAAAAAATGCACCTGGAAAAAGTTATACCCAATTTTCCGAAAAATTTCTTCCTCAAAAAATCCAAAGGGGTGCCCCTGGAAAAATGTTCATAATTTCGGTTTTTATTTTTTTCTGGAAAACTATTGGTTGGAGAGAAAAATTATTCGAACAAAAGTTGTTTGGAATGTCAATGGGCATCGAACGCAATTGAAAAATAATTTTTTCCACCAACAGTTTTTCAGAAAATTGGGAAAAACCTCTTTACAGTTTTTCCTCATTTTCTCGAAAGCTATTCAGAATTTGGAAAATTTTCTTTTAGCATTGGATTCCTAGTCAAAAGAAGAAAAAATCATAAAGAATAACATTTAGCCGTAAATCTCAAAATAAAAGAGCTATGAACGATTTTATGAAAAATTACAGAATTTTTGGGTAAAAAATTAAAAAAAAAATTTTTTTTGAAAAAATTAAATTTTTTTTTCGGCAAATCGATAAATCGTCTAAAACACTTCAAAAAAGTCTTATAAAACTTTTTCAAAAAATGCACCTGGAAAAAGTTATACCCAATTTTCCGAAAAATTTCTTCCTCAAAAAATCCAAAGGGGTACCCCTGAAAAAATGTTCATAATTTCGGTTTTTATTTTTTTTCTGGAAAACTATTGGTTGGAGAAAAAAATTGTTAGGACAAAAGTTGTTTAGAATGTCAATGTGCATTAGATGCAATAGAAAAATAATTTTTAAATCCAACAGTTTCCCGGAAAATTGGGAAAAACTTCTAAACAGTTTTTCCTCATTTTCTCGAAAACTATTCAGAATATGGAAAATTTTCTTTTAGCATTGGATTCCTAGTCAAAAATAGAACAAATCATAAAGAATAACATTTAGCCGGAAATCTTAAAATAAAAGAGTTATGGACGATTTTATGAAAAATTACAGAATTTTTGGGTAAAAAATTGGAAAAAAAATTTAATTTTTTTTTTTTGGCAAATCGATAAATCGTCTAAAACACTTCAAAAAAGTCTTATAAAACTTTTTCAAAAAATGCACCTGGAAAAAGTTATACCCAATTTTCCGAAAAATTTCTTCCTCAAAAAATCCAAAGGGGTGCCCCTGGAAAAATGTTCATAATTTCGGTTTTTATTTTTTTCTGGAAAACTATTGGTTGGAGAGAAAAATTGTTCGAACAAAAGTTGTTTGGAATGTCAATGGGCATCGAACGCAATTGAAAAATAATTTTTTCCACCAACAGTTTTTCAGAAAATTGGGAAAAACCTCTTTACAGTTTTTCCTCATTTTCTCGAAAGCTATTCAGAATTTGGAAAATTTTCTTTTAGCATTGGATTCCTAGTCAAAAGAAGAAAAAATCATAAAGAATAACATTTAGCCGTAAATCTCAAAATAAAAGAGTTATGAACGATTTTATGAAAAATTACAGAATTTTTGGGTAAAAAATTAAAAAAAAAATTTTTTTTTTAAATTTAATTTTTTTTTTGGCAAATCGATAAATTGGCTAAAACTCTTCAAAAAAGTCTTATAAAACTTTTTCAAAAAATCCACCTGGAAAAAGTTCTACCCAATTTTCCGAAAAATTTCTTCCTCAAAAGATTCAAAGGGGTACCCCTGGGAAAATGTTCATAATTTCGGTTTTTATTTTTTTTCTGGAAAACTATTGGTTGGAGAAAAAAATTGTTGGAACAAAAATTGTTTGGAATGTCAATGGGCATCCAATGCACTTGAAAAATAATTTTTTCCTCCAACGGTTTTCCAGAAAATTGGGAAAAACCTCTTAACAGTTTTTCCTCATTTTCTCGAAAGCTATTCAGAATATGGAAAATTTTCTTTTAGCATTGGATTCCTAGTTAAAAATAGAACAAATCATAAAGAATAACATTTAGCCGTAAATCTCAAAATAAAAGAGTTATGGACGATTTTATGAAAAATTACAGAATTCGTGGGTAAAAAAATAAAAAAAATTTTTTTTGAAAAAATTCAATTTTTTTTTGGCAAATCGATAAATCGTCTAAAACACTTCAAAAAAGTCTTATAAAACTTTTTCAAAAAATCCACCTGGAAAAAGTTATACTCAATTTTCCGAAACATTTCTTCCTCAAAAAATCCAAAGGGGTGCCCCTGGAAAATGTTCATAATTTTGGTTTTTATTTTTTTTCTGGTAAACTATTGGTTGGAGAGAAAAATTGTTCGAACAAAAGTTGTTTGGAATGTCAATGGGCATCCAATGCACTTGAAAAATAATTTTTTCCTCCAACGGTTTTCCAGAAAATTGGGAAAAACCTCTTAACAGTTTTTCCTCATTTTCTCGAAAACTATTCAGAATATGACAGACATTTTACTAACATTTTAATTAGTTTTTATAGGAGAAACGATAAAATAATCCACGTGCACCGTATTAAATGGTTTTTCATTTTATGCTGTTTCAACATAAAAGCTTTTATAGCTCAAAACGTTTTTGAATGGTTAAACTATCGATTCTAAAGATTTGAATCAGCGTAACATCAAAAGAAAGCCCTAATGGATAAGAGCCTTTTTTAATCTTTCGATTCATCAAAGCCTTAGAAGTGGAAAAAAGACTGAACATTATTTACATACACCGTAAAAGGAGTTAGTTATAGATGACTAATTATCAACTAATTAGTAATTGTGATAAAAATTATGTTCAAATGTAAAAATGTGAAGTTTACATTGAGGTTTTACAAGACTTTTATGCATTTATAAAAAATATATAATAGCACCAATTTAGTTTCTTTTGAAGTAGCAACTATAAAATGATTAACAGAGTACACATCTGGCATAAATCGTTTACTTTTTAAATTGTCGAAAACGCTCTTATTTCGGTTCAAATAATGGAAAAGTTTTTCCACCTCTTAACTTTAGCTATTGTTCTCAAAGTTTAAGGATTTTGCGGGTGGTATTTTAAAAACTTAACAGCGGCTTTTGTGGTAGAAAAATATTTCATTTGTGTTTAAAAGTTTGTTTTTAAAAAAACATTAAATAATTTGGGTGTTTTACTGAGAGAAAATGGGTAAAAAATTAAAAAAAATTTTTTTTTTTTTAATTTAATTTTTTTTTGGCATATTGATAAATCGTTTAAAACACTTCAAAAAAGTCTTATAAAACTTTTTTGAAAAATGTACCTGTAAAAAGTTATACCCAATTTTCCCAAAAATTCCTCCCTCAAAAAATCCAAAGGGGTACCCCTGGAAAAATGTTCATAATTTCGGTTTTTATTTTTTTTCTGGAAAACTATTGGTTGGAGAAAAAAATTGTTAGGACAAAAGTTGTTTGGAATGTCAATGGGCATCGAATGCAATTGAAAAATAATTTTTTCCTCCAACGGTTTTCCAGAAAATTGGGAAAAACCGCTTTACAGTTTTTCCTCATTTTCTCGAAAGCTATTCAGAATTTGGAAAATTTTCTTTTAGCATTGGATTCCTAGTCAAAAATAGAACAAATCATAAAGAATCATAATTAGTCGTAAATCTGAAAATAAACGAGTTATGGACGATTTTATGAAAAATTACAGAATTTTTGGGAAAAAAATGAAAAAAAAATTTTTTTTGAAAAAATTTAAATTTTTTTTGGCAAATCGTTAAATCGTCTAAAACACTTCAAAAAAGTCTTATAAAACTTTTTTTAAAAATGCACCTGGACAAAGTTATAACCAATTTTCCGAAAAATTTCTTCCTCAAAGAATTCAAAGGGGTACCCCTGGAAAAATGTTCGTAATTTTGGTTTTTATTTTTTTTCTGGAAAACTATTGGTTGGAGAAAAAAATTGTTGGAACAAAAGTTGTTTGGAATGTCAATGGGCATCGAATGCAATTGAAAAATAATTTTTTCCTCCAACGGTTTTCCAGAAAATTGGGAAAAACCGCTTTACAGTTTTTCCTCATTTTCTCGAAAGCTATTCAGAATTTGGAAAATTTTCTTTTAGCATTGGATTCCTAGTCAAAAATAGAACAAATCATAAAGAATCATAATTAGTCGTAAATCTGAAAATAAACGAGTTATGGACGATTTTATGAAAAATTACAGAATTTTTGGGAAAAAAATGAAAAAAAAATTTTTTTTGAAAAAATTTAAATTTTTTTTGGCAAATCGTTAAATCGTCTAAAACACTTCAAAAAAGTCTTATAAAACTTTTTTTAAAAATGCACCTGGACAAAGTTATAACCAATTTTCCGAAAAATTTCTTCCTCAAAGAATTCAAAGGGGTACCCCTGGAAAAATGTTCGTAATTTTGGTTTTTATTTTTTTTCTGGAAAACTATTGGTTGGAGAAAAAAATTGTTGGAACAAAAGTTGTTTGGAATGTCAATGGGCATCGAATGCAATTGAAAAATAATTTTTTCCTCCAACGGTTTTCCAGAAAATTGGGAAAAACCGCTTTACAGTTTTTCCTCATTTTCTCGAAAGCTATTCAGAATTTGGAAAATTTTCTTTTAGCATTGGATTCCTAGTCAAAAATAGAACAAATCATAAAGAATCATAATTAGTCGTAAATCTGAAAATAAACGAGTTATGGACGATTTTATGAAAAATTACAGAATTTTTGGGAAAAAAATGAAAAAAAAATTTTTTTTGAAAAAATTTAAATTTTTTTTGGCAAATCGTTAAATCGTCTAAAACACTTCAAAAAAGTCTTATAAAACTTTTTTTAAAAATGCACCTGGACAAAGTTATAACCAATTTTCCGAAAAATTTCTTCCTCAAAGAATTCAAAGGGGTACCCCTGGAAAAATGTTCGTAATTTTGGTTTTTATTTTTTTTCTGGAAAACTATTGGTTGGAGAAAAAAATTGTTGGAACAAAAGTTGTTTGGAATGTCAATGGGCATCGAATGCAATTGAAAAATAATTTTTAAATCCAACAGTTTTTCAGAAAATTGGGAAAAACCTCTTAACAGTTTTTCCTCATTTTCTCGAAAACTATTCAGAATTTGGAAAATTTTCTTTTAGCATTGGATTCCTAGTCAAAAATAGAACAAATTATAAAGAATAACATTTAGCCGTAAATCTCAAAATAAAAGAGTTATGGACGATTTTATGAAAAATTACAGAATTTTTGGGTAAAAAATAGAAAAAAATTTTTTTTGAAAACATTTCTCGGGAAATCGGTTTTAAAGCCGTGTACCGTCCCTGCGTCACATGGAGTAGTAAAAAAAGCTCGTGGATGCATGTTTTCCCTATAATTTTAATAATTATTATTATTAAAGTATCATAGTGTATTGTGACAGTTTATATACCCGGTAGGTAAGCGCAAATCTTACAGAATCGTTTGCTTACCGTGTATCTCAGTGACTAAGGCATGCCCGTGACTCGCTCAGTTATATACAAGAACCATATCTTATATACTTCCTTTATATATTACCTTTATAAGGTACCGTATACTGGACCGAAGTTTTATTTATATAAACAATATATTCATGTTGAATATTGTCGTATATAGCAACAATAGGGTGTGTTTTCGTCATAAAAACGTAGATCTCAAGATTAATTAATTAATAAATTAATTAACAAACAAAAAAATTAAAAAGCCCGATCCATAAATAATTGGCTTCTCAACACTCGATTTAAATAAAGAGCACAGTTCTTGCCATATTTGAGGCATTATAATAATAACGCACGCGCTATACTTACTTATACAAGCACTGTGCTTTCGTGTAAAAAAAAAAAACAAAAAAAAAATAAAAATCAATCGTGCCTTGAAATTATTATTCTCCCCCCTCGATACACTAAATTCGTCTGCTCTCTCTCTCTCCCTCTTATTTTTTGGAAGTTTCGGGAATGTGAAGAAGCCAATTTCCGCCGCATCCTCTGTCCTTTTTTAGCTCACGAGTTTTACGACCCCCCGCCCCCCACTCCTCCCTTAAAAAAAAAAACAAAATTTGTGAATAATAAAATCATTATTAATAATCATTATATAAATTAGTTTTAGTTACTTCGATATATTTTTTATACACTGTGCGTGAAGTTACTTGGATCGCTTCACAAGACTTTATCGTAGGATTATTGTATTACCTACAATATTATTATTTTTTTTTGTTATTTGTCCATTACTGTAGCTCTTATTCATTAATATAGTAAACACATGTTTCTTATCGTTGCGTTGTTTTATTTGTTCGATGTGTTTATGTTATGAAAAGGTGAATCAATAAAAGACCGAAGTCCTTGTCTTTGCTTAAGGGAAAAGTGGAACAGACAAGGACAGTTTGCAATTAGTTTAACCTGCTGGTAAGAGAGAGAAGGAGCAATGCACGGCTGTACTTTAAGGACCCTTGGATACAGCCATATATGTTTGGGATGGAAATTTTTTTAATATGGTACTGGAACTTTAATCATTTGTTCATGCTAAGACAGTGGGATTCCTGAGGATGGATTTGAGGGTAAAAACGTCAATTTGGGTGAAAAATTGAGGGAGTTATGGCTCTTTTAGTTGGTGATACTTTTTATAACAAATTCTAATTTTCCTTGAGAATATCTTGAGAAATAATGGGGATATTCTTGAATGGGTTTTACTCCAAGAAAGTCCATTGCTTACCAAACAATTTCATATATGAACGATCCTTGTACCTCAAAAACTTTTTGAGTTAGAGGGAATTGTGTGCACCAAGGTCTCAGAACCACCCAAATTTGAAGTTTTTAGAACCCTATTGGAATTACAAGATTTTTAACCATTACTCGACATTTTTGGTCATAACTTGAAAACTACTTAAGATATTCTGATAATTTTTTCACCTCCATATAATGGTATTCCTGAGGATAGATTTGAGGGTCAAAACGTCAGTTTTGGGTAAAAATTGAGGCAGTTAGGGCTCTTTTGGTTTGGGTACTTTTTGGTGATAATTTTTATGACAAATTCTAACTTTCCTTGACAATATCTTAAAAAATAAATAAAATATTCTTAAAAGGTTCTTAGTGAAAGAAAGTCCATTTCTTACCAAACAATTTCATGTAAAAACGATCCTTGTACCTCAAAAACTTTTTGAGTTAGCGGCATTTGTGTGCACCAAGGTCCCAGAACCACTTAATTTCAAGTTTTTAGAGCCCTATTGGCATTACAAGATTTTTTCCCTTACTCGACATTTTTGGTCATAACTTGGAAACTACTTATGATATTCTAATAATTTTTTCACAACCTTATAATGGGATTCCTGAGGATGGATTTGAGGGTCAAAACGTGAATGTGGGTGAAAAATTAAGGGAGTTAGGGCTCTTTTAGTTGTGGCGGTTTTTGGTGATACTTTTTATAACAAATTCTAACTTTCCTTGACAATATCTTAAGAAATAATTGAAATATTCTTAAAAGGTTTTTAGTGAAAGAAAGTCCATTTCTTACCAAACAGTTTCATATGAAAACGATCCTTGTACCTCAAAAACTTTTCGAGTTAGAGGGAATTTTATCTATCAAGGTCCCAGACCACCCAAATTTGAAGTTTTTAGAACCATCCTGGAATGACAAGATTTCTATCCATTACTCGACATTTTTGGACATAACTTCGAAACTACTTAAGATATTCTGATAATTTTTTCACACCCTTGTAATGGGATTCCTGAGGATGGATTTGATGGTCAAAACGTCAGTTTTGGGTAAAAATTGAGGCAGTTAGGGCTGTTTTGGTTGGGGTAGTTTTTTTTGCTACTTTTCTGAACAAATTCTAACTTTGACGGACAATATTTTTCAAGAAATAATAGGAATATTTTTAAAAGGGTTTTAGGCCAAGAGAGTCCATGTCGTACCAAACTATTTCATATGAGAACGATGTTTGTACCTCAAAAACTTTTTGAGTTAGAGGGAATTGTGTGCACCAAGGTCCCAAGACCACCCAAATATGAAATTTTTAGAACCATATTAGAATTACAAGATTTTTATCCATTACTCGACATTTTTGGTCATAACTTGAAAACTACTTAAGATATTCTGATAATTTTTTCACCTCCATATAATGGGATTCCTGAGGATAGATTTGAGGGTCAAAACGTCAATCTGGGTGAAAAATTGAGGGAATTAGGGCTCTTTTAGTTGGGGTGGTTTTTGGTGATACTTTTTATAACAAATGCTAACTTTCCTTGAGAATATCTTAAGAAATAATGGGAATATTCTTGAAAGGGTTTTACTCCAAGAAAGTCCATTTCTTACTAAATAATTTCATATAAAAACGATCGTTCTACCACAGTCTAACATAACACAGTTGAAATCTATATACTTTGCTTCTACCTTAAAGAGGTAGAAGCTTGGTTCTACCAAGAGAGTCCATGTCGTACCAAACTATTTCATATGAGAACGATGTTTGTACCTCAAAAACTTTTTGAGTTGGAGGCAATTGTGTGCACCAAGGTCCCAAGACCACCCAAATTTGAAGTTTTTAGAACCATATTGCAATTACAAGATTTTTATCCATTACTCGACATTTTTAGTCATAACTTGGAAACTACTTAAGGTATTCGGATAATTTTTTCACATCCTTAAAATGCGATTCCTGAGGATGGATTTGAGGGTCAAAACGTCAGTTTTGGGTAAAAATTGAGGCAGTTAGGGCTCTTTTGGTTTGGGTACTTTTTGGTGATACTTTTTATAACAAATTCTAACTTTCCTTGACAATATCTTAAGAAATAATTGAAATATTCTTAAAAGGTCTTTAGTGAAAGAAAGTCCATTTCTTACCAAAAAATTTCATGTAAAAACGATCCTTGTACTTCAAAAACTTTTTGAGTTAGAGGGAATTGTGTGCACCAAGGTCCCAAGACCACCCAAATATGAAGTTTTTAGAACTATATTAGAATTACAAGATTTTTATCCATTACTCGACATTTTCGGTCATAACTTCGAAACTACTTAAGATATTCTGATAGTTTTTTCACACCCTTGTAATGAGATTCCTGAGGATGGATTTGAGGGTAAAAACATCAATCTGGGTGAAAAATTGAGGGAGTTAAGGCTCTTTTAGTTGGGGTGGTTTTTGGTGATACTTTTTTTAACAAATTCTAACTTTCCTTGAGAATATTTCAAGAAATAATGGGAATATTCTTGAAAGGGTTTTAGTCCAAGAAAGTCCATTTCGTACCAAACAATTCTATATGAGAACGATCCTTGTACCTCAAAAACTTTTTGAGTTAGAGGGAATTGTGTGCACCAAGGTCCCAGAACCAGCAAATTTAAACTTTTCAGAACCATCTTGGAATTACAAGATTTCTATCCATTACTCGACATTTTTGGTCATAACTTGGAAACTACTTAAGATATTCTGATAATTTTTTCACACCCGTATAATAAGATTCCTGAGGATGGATTTGAGGGTCAAAACGTCTGTATGGGGTAAAAAATAAGGCAGTTAGGGCTGTTTTGGTTGGGGTAGTTTTTTTTGCTACTTTTCTTAACAAATTCTAACTTTGACGGAGAATATTTCAAGAAATAATAGGAATATTTTTAAAAGAGTTTTAGGCCAAGAGAGTCCATGTCTTACCAAACTATTTTATATGAGAACGATGTTGGTACCTCAAAAACTTTTTGAGTTAGAGGGAATTGTGTGCACCAAGGTTCCAAGACCACCCAAATTTGAAGTTTTTAGTCCCATATTGCAATTACAAGATTTTTATCCATTGCTCGACATTTTTGGTCATAACTTGGAAACTACTTAAGGTATTCGGATAATTTTTCACATCCTTCAAATGCGATTCCTGAGGATGAATTGAGGGTCAAAACGTCAGTTTTGGGTAAAAATTGAGGTAGTTAGGGCTGTTTTGGTTGGGGTAGTTTTTTTTGCTACTTTTCTGAACAAATTCTAACTTTGACGGACAATATTTCAAGAAATAATAGGAATATTCTTAAAAGGGTTTTAGTCCAAGAGAGTCCATTTCTTACCAAATAATTCCATATGAGAACGATGTTTGTACCTCAAAAACTTTTCGAGTTAGATGGAATTTTGTCCATCAAGGTCCCAGAGCCACCAAATTTGAACTGTTTAAAACCGTATTGTAATTCGACATTTTTGGACATAACTTCGAAACTAATCAAGATTTTTCTACACCACTATTGTGGGATTCCTGCAGATGGATTTGAGGGTGAAAACGTCCGTCTGCAACACAGCGACTCACGAGTTATATTGTGTCGGACATCAACATTGTCCAAATAGATGGATCAGAAGAAGAAATGACGCTCTTATAAACTGGACATCACGCTCACCAGATTTGACTCTAATAGATTATTTTTTATGATGAGTTTGACTAAACAGAGTCTAACGGCATAGGGGTCATTACACATTTTAGACAGTAAAAATGAAAGACTGACTTCTTGGTAGCTATTAGAGTCTCAAAACCTCACTTACAATGTCATTAGCCTGTCAGACCAATGAGAAAGGGTTCTCTAATGTTTCTTGAGGAAAATTTTTAGTTGTGAATCTTGTAACTAAGAGACTTTTTGATTTAGCGGTAATTTTGATCCACCAAGGTCCCAAAGCCACCTAATTTGAAAATTTTAGAACCATATTGGAATGACAAATTTTCATCCATTTCTTGACGTTTTTGGTCATAACTTGAAAACTACTTAAGATATTCTCATAATTTTTTCACAACCTTATAATGGGATTCCTGAGGATGGATTTGAGGGCCAAAACGTCAATCTGGGTGAAAAATTGAGGGAGTTAGGGCTCTTTTAGTTGGGGTGGTTTTTGGTGATAATTTTTATGACAAATTCTAACTTTCCTTGACAATATCTTAAAAAATAATTAAAATATTCTTAAAAGGTTCTTAGTAAAAGAAAGTCCATTTCTTACCAAACAATTTCATGTAAAAACGATCCTTGTACCTCAAAGACTTTTTGAGTTAGAGGCATTGTGTGCACCAAGGTCCCAGAACCACTTAATTTGAAGTTTTTAGAACCCTATTGGAATTACAAGATTTTTTTCCCTTACTCGACATTTTTGGTCATAACTTGGAAACTACTTATGATATTGTAATAATTTTTTCACAACCTTATAATGGGATTCCTGAGGATGGATTTGAGGGTCAAAACGTGAATGTGGGTGAAAAATTAAGGGAGTTAGGGCTCTTTTAGTTGTAGTGGTTTTTGGTGATACTTTTTATAACAAATTCTAACTTTCCTTGAAAATAGCTTAAGAAATAATGGGAATATTGTTGAAAGGGTTTTAGTGAAAGAAAGTCCATTTCTTACCAAACAATTTCATATGAAAACGGTTCTTGTACCTCAAAAACTTTTTGAGTTGGAGGGAATTGTATGCACCAAAGCCACCAATATTGAAGTTTTTAGAACCATATTGGAATTACAAGATTTCTATCCATTACTCGACATTTTTGGTCATAACTTGGAAACTACTTAAGATATTCTGACAATTTTTTTACACTCTTGTAATGGGATTCCGGAGGATGGATTTGAGGGTCAAAACGTCAGTTTTGGGTAAAAGTTGAGGCAGTTAGGGCTCTTTTGGTTGGGGTGGTTTTTGGTGATACTTTTTATAACAAATCCTAACTTTCCTTGAGAATATCTTAAGAAATAATGGGAATATTGTTGAAAGGGTTTCAGTCCAAGAAAGTCTATTACTTACCAAACAATTCTATATGAGAACGATTCGTGTACCTCAAAAACTTTTTGAGTTAGAAGAAATTTTATCCATCGAGGTCCTAGAGCCATAAAATTTGAAGTTTTTGGAAGCAAATTGGAATTACAAGATTTTTATCCTTTACTCGACATTTTTGGTCATAACTTGGAAACTATTTAAGATATTCTGATAATTTTATCACCATCGTATAATGGGATTCCTGGGGATGGATTTGATGGTCAAAACGTCAGTTTTGGGTAAAAATTGAGGGAGTTAGGGCTCGTTTGGTTTAGGTAGTTTTTTTTGCAACTTTTATTAACAAGTTCTAACTTTGCTTGCGAATATCTTAAGAAGTAATAGGAATATTCTTAAAAGAATTCTAGTGCAAGAAAAGGTGTTTCTTACTAAACATTTTCATATGAGAACGATCCTTGTACCCAAAAAACTTTTCGAGTTAGAGGGAATTTTGTCCATCAAGTCCCTCTATTGCAATTACAAGATTTTCATTCATTAACCAACATTTTTGGTCATAACTTAAAAACCACTCAAAATATTCTCATAATTTTTTCAACCATTATAGCGGGATTCCTGAGCATGGATTTAAGGGTAAAAACGTCCCTGGACATTCAAAATTCATTTGCATTTTCAACCTTTAATCCCTGGACAGCTTAATTCCAAATTCGACTAGGGTATAATAACAACAAAGGACAAAGGTATAAATAATTAAAACAAAAACACTTTGATAAGGCGATTTTTTAATTCAAGAAAAATATTAAATTTATTCGGAAATCATTAGGCTCTATATAAAAACGAAAAAAAGAAAACCTAAGTGCTAAAATTTTAATTTAATATAATATTATGTGGGTTATTTTGTTTTTATATTTAATACTTATAATAATATTTAACGGTTAAAATTACAAACAAAACAATAAAATGAAAAAAGAAAAGGAAAAATGGGATCGAGTCGACGATTTTAACAAAGAGTCTTAAATATTGAGAGAACATTAATTAACAGGAAGTTGTTACATTCGAGCGTCTTTAGGGCTAAAAGTTTAAACTTTACAAACGTAACTAGTGAAAAATGACAGAATTAAACTAAACTAAACCAGGGCCGTATCGAAGGCATTTTTCTATTGTTTATTACAAGAGTCAGAGTTTCTCAAGGATCTTTCCAACAACGATTTGATTTTATAAACAAATAAAGTGCCTCAAAACCCTGCAGGATATGTACATAATTAATCTCCTACAGCGGCAATTATGTGAAGTATTTAGTACATAAACGCCCGGACTATAAGGCTTAGATCAAGGTTTACCGCCGACCAATAGCATCCAAGAAGAGTCCAGTGAACTTCGACAATTTTATTGGCCGCCCAGACGTCCCGACTCGGCCACCATTGACTTTTAATTTACCCGAAAGCGGCCATAGGATTCCGTCCTTATTTTGGTTGAGCGGAATGCTTCAGTTAAATTTTATTAAATCTCAATTATTAAGTCATTTTTGAGGTTATGATTGTGTGTTCAAATGTTGTTTTTTAAATATTACTTACACTCTTAATTACTGAATGGGTTTTGTCGTGGTGTTACGGTTCGAATTTCCAGGAAACCAATTGGGTGACAATTTATATTAAAATCCCGAAATTGCATTAATTACTGGTAAAATCATCACTAAAATAAAATATTTAACAGATTATTTAGTGTTGTCCGAATGAGAGACTCTGACCCTGAATGAGAACGATCAAAGGGACCCGAAATTAAATTAAATGCAACGAACAACGAGTTAAATTAAGTATGATGATTGTCTGGAAAAGAAATTTAAATAAAAAGTTTCTTCTACGGGTAATTTTGTATAATCTCTTATAACTTCAGTTCTCATGAATGGATTTCTGTGATTTTACCCTTAAAAGCTTTGGAAGAACGTTCCGCAACTTTTAAGGGGTGAACCAATTAATTCGGTGTAGTAGAACTGATTTTATCCAAAAATTTACAAAAAATCCCTTTCAAAAAGGCCCATTTTGTAAAATGCCTTATAACTTCACTTCTGATGAACGGATTTGGTTGATTTTACCCTTAAAAGCTTTGGAAGGACATTCCGCAACTTTTAAGGGGTGAATCAAATAATTCGGTCCAGTAGAAATGACTTTATCCGGAAATTTACAAAAAAATCCCTTGAAAAAAGGCTAATTTTGCAAAATGCCTTATAACTTCACTTCTGATGCATGGATTTGTGTGCTTTTACCCTTAAAAGCTTTGGAAGAACATTCCGCAACTTTTAAGGGGTGAACGAACTAATTCGGTCCAGTAGAACTGACTTTATCCAAAAATTTACAAAAAATCCCTTCCAAAAAGGCCCATTTTGTAAAATGCCTTATAACTTCATTTCTGATGAATGGATTTGTGTGATTTTACCCTTAAAAGCTTTGGAAGGACATTCCGCAACTTTTAAGGGGTGAACGAATTAATTCGGTCCAGTAGAACTGACTTTATCCAGAAATTTACAAAAAATCCCTTCCAAAAAGGCCCATTTTGTAAAATATTTAATAACTTCACTTCTGATGCATGGATTTGTGTCATTTTACCTTTAAAAGCTTTGGAAGAACATTCCGCAACTTTTAAGGGGTGAACGAATTAATTCGGTCCAGTAGAACTGACTTTATCCAGAAATCTACAAAAAATCCCTTTTAAAAAGACTTATTTTGTAAAATGTCGTATAACTTCACTTCTGATGAATGGATTTGGGTGATTTTACCCTTAAAAGCTTTGGAAGGACATTCCGCAACTTTTAAGGGGTGAACGAACTAATTCGGTCCAGTAGAACTGACTTTATTTAAAAATTTACAAAAAATCACTTTCAAAAAAGCTCATTTTGTAAAATGCCTTATAACTTCACTTCTGATGAATGGATTTGTGTGATTTTACCCTTAAAAGCTTTGGAAGAACATTCTGCAACTTTTAAGGGGTGAACGAATTAATTCGGTGCAGTAGAACTGACTTTATTCAAAAATTTACAAAAAATCCTTTCTAAAAAGGCTCATTTTGTAAAATGCCTTATAACTTCACTTCTGATGAACGGATTTGGTTGATTTTACCCTTAAAAGCTTTGGAAGGACATTCCGCAACTTTTAAGGGGTGAACGAATTAATTCGGTCCAGTAGAAGTGACTTTATTTAAAAATTTACAAAAAATGACTTTCAAAAAGGCTAATTTTGTAAAATATTTAATAACTTCACTTCTAATGCATGGATTTGTGTCATTTTACCCTTAAAAGCTTTGGAAGAACATTCCGCAACTTTTAAGGGGTGAACGAATTAATTCGGACCAATAGAACTGACTTTATACAAAAATTTACAAAAAATCACTTCCAAAAAGGCCCATTTTGTAAAATATTTAATAACTTCACTTCTGATGCATGGATTTGTGTGATTTTACCCTTAAAAGCTTTGGAAGGACATTCCGCAACTTTTAAGGGGTGAACGAATTAATTCGGTCCAGTAGAACTGACTTTATCCAAAAATTTACAAAAAATCCCATGCAAAAAGGCCCATTTTGCAAAATGTCTTATAACTTCACTTCTGATGAATGGATTTGTGTGATTTTACCCTTAAAAGCTTTGGAAGAACATTCCGCAACTTTTAAGGGGTGAACGAATTAATTCGGTGCAGTAGAACTGACTTTATCCAGAAATTTACAAAAAATTCCTTGCAAAAAGGCCCATTTTGCAAAAAGTCTTATAACTTCACTTCTGATGAATGGATTTGTGTGATTTTACCCTTAAAAGCTTTGGAAGAACATTCTGCAACTTTTAAGGGGTGAACGAATTAATTCGGTGCAGTAGAACTGACTTTATCCAGAAATTTACAAAACATCACTTCTAAAAAGGCCCATTTTGCAAAAAGTCTTATAACTTCACTTCTGATGAATGGATTTGTGTGATTTTACCCTTAAAAGCTTTGGAAGAACATTCTGCAACTTTTAAGGGGTGAACGAATAATTTCGGTCCAGTAGAAATGACTTTATTTAAAAATTTACAAAAAATCACTTCCAAAAAGGCCCATTTTGCAAAATGTCTTCTTACTTCACTACTAATCAACCGATTTGTATGAATCGCACGTAGGTATTTCTTTACTTCACCCACATTAATAATAACAAGAAAAAAAACAAAAAAGTGCCGGCGCGAATTTTTCAATATGAAAAATAGTTATGACCCTGCCGACGTATAAAAAAAAAACCGCCCCTTACCCCCGTTAAGTTAAAAATAAACATTTTTAAAACACGACTTTATTATTATCATTATCATTATTATTATTATATCAGTTCTTTTTTTTTTTTTAAATATTATGTATATTACAACTTTAAACGTTAAACCGGGACAATTAAGGGTCGCATTCGACTCTCGCAATTTTTTATCGCGACGACTCGTTGTCGCACCTTTCGAAGTTGTATGAACGGTTTTTTAAAGCCTTCGGTACGACCTGGACCTCGTTTAGCAATCGGCGCGGCACCACTTACGATAAAGTGCCATCGCACCGTAAAAAAGGGCCGAAGGCTCAATTGTAAACCGAAAACGTAAAGACGCCGATCGTCCCGATTTGTGGTTGTTTGATGTACGGATGCGAGTAGAAGTTGTTTGTTGTTTAATCGTCGTCCTCTCCGTCCTCGTGCTTCCTCTTTTTTCCTTTTGCTGAAATAAATTTAATTGTCACTCTCGGCTCGTTACACGGGGACTTTTTTATAAGTTTGATAACACGCTGTGTTTCGCCCCTAAAGGCAACGTCAAGACCTGATCAGTAAAAACAGTAAACTTAAGACCTTGTAGCACATTTTAGCTTGGATAGATGACAACAATACTATTTGCAACACAATGATGTAAGAGCATTATTTAATAGACTGTTGAACAGATTCGTTGGCCGCCTAGGTCACCCGACCTAGCCCCTCTTGACTTTTTTTTTACCTAAAGATATTATATTTTTTACACGTTCTTTTAAGGTGAAATTCGAGCGCGTATTAGGCAAATACGCGATGAAATACGCTACAAGACCTGTGTATTGTAGATTTTGTTAATGGGTTTTATTGCGTAAAATAAGGTCGTTAATTGACAACTGCCTGGAATAAAATAATGAATTTATTCCAGGTATTTTGATTTTTTTAATAGAACAAAAATGGCTCGCCTTTAAACAGTTAATTAAATAATTCCTTGCAGGCAGTTCACCTGGGTCTAAAAGGCATGGATTTTGTATTTATTTAACTGTGAAATTAATTTAACTTTAGAATATTATAGGGGGCACTCTGCAGATTATTTACATGTAAACAGTTTGTGCCTAGGTTCAAAATTGGCTTAGCTACAGCTGTTTTTGTTTAAGAGTGATTTTTTTACTTAAATTCTTTAATTTTCTAAGGATTTCTTGAAAACTCTTTAAAGTACTTAAATGGGGTTTTCACAGTAAAAAAATGCGTTTTCCAACAAATAATTTCATATATGAACCATTTTTGTGGGTCCAATAGTTTTTGAGTTACAACCAGTTTTGTCTGACAAGACCCCGTACCCACCAGATTTAAGGAGGAAACTTTGGATTTTTAATTATTCCTGGACAATTTTCCATATAACTTCCAAATTAATTGAGATATTGTTGTAATTCTTTTAGAATATTATAGGGGGCACTCTGCAGATTATTTATATGTAAAAAGTTTGTTCCTAGGTTCAAAATTGGCTTGGCCACAGCTGTTTTTGTTAAAGAGTAATTTTTTCACTTAAATTCTTTAATTTTCTAAGGATTTCTTGAAAACTTTTTGAGGTACTTAAATGAGGGTTTTACTGCAAAAAAATGCGTTTTTTAACGAATAATTTCATATATGAACCATTTTTGTGGGTCCAATAGTTTCTGAGTTACAACCAGTTTTGTCTGACAAGACCCAGCGCTCACCAGATTTAAGGAGGAAACTTTGGATTTTTAATTATTCCTGGACAATTTTCCATATAACTTCCAAATTAATTGAGATATTTTTGTAATTCTTTTAGAATATTATAAGGGGCACTCTACAGATTATTTATATGTAAAAAGTTTGTTCCTAGGTTCAAAATTGGCTTGGCCACAGCTGTTTTTGTTAAAGAGTAATTTTTTCACTTAAATTCTTTAATTTTCTAAGGATTTCTTGAAAACTTTTTGAGGTACTTAAATGAGGGTTTTACTGCAAAAAAATGCGTTTTTTAACGAATAATTTCATATATGAACCATTTTTGTGGGTCCAATAGTTTCTGAGTTACAACCAGTTTTGTCTGACAAGACCCAGCGCTCACCAGATTTAAGGAGGAAACTTTGGATTTTTAATTATTCCTGGACAATTTTCCATATAACTTCCAAATTAATTGAGATATTTTTGTAATTCTTTTAGAATATTATAAGGGGCACTCTACAGATTATTTATATGTAAAAAGTTTGTTCCTAGGTTCAAAATTGGGTTAGTTACAGCTGTTTTTGTTAAAGAGTAATTTTTTTACTAAAATTCTTAATTTTCCAAGGATTTCTTGAAAACTCTTTAAAGTACTTAAATGGGGTTTTCACAGTAAAAAAGGCGTTTTCCAACGAATAATTTCATATATGAACCATTTTTGTGGGTCCAATAGTTTCTGAGTTACAACCGCTTTTGTCTGACAAGACCCCGTACCCACCAGATTTAAGGAGGAAACTTTGGATTTTTAATTATTCCTGGACAATTTTCCATATAACTTCCAAATTAATTGAGATATTTTTGTAATTCTTTTAGAATATTATAAGGGGCACTCTGCAGATTATTTATATGTAAAAAGTTTGTTTCTAGGTTCAAAATTGGGTTAGCTACAGCTGTTTTTGTTGAAAGTAATTTTTTCACTTAAATTCTTTAATTTTCTAAGGATTTCTTGAAAACTCTTTACAGTACTTCAATGGGGTTTTTACTGCAAAAAAAAGGCGTTTTCTAAGGAATAATTTCATATATGAACCATTTTTGTGGGTCCAATAGTTTCTGAGTTACAACCGGTTTTGTCTGACACGACCCAGTACCCACCAGATTTAAGGAGAAAATTTTGGATTTTTAATTATTCTTGGACAATTTTTCATATAACTTCCAAATTAATTGAGATACTGTTGTAATTATTTTAGAATATTATAGGGGGCACTCTTCAGATTATTTATATGTAAAAAAGTTTGTTCCTAGGTTCAAAATTGGGTTGGCTACAGCTGTTTTTGTTAGAGAGTGATTTTTTCACTAAAATTCTTAATTTTCTAAGGATGTCTTGAAAACTCTTTACAATACTTAAATGGGGTTTGCACAGTAAAAAAAGGCGTTTTCTAACGAATAATTTCATATATCAACCATTTTTCTGGGTCCAACAGTTTCTGAGTTACAACCGGTTTTGTCTGACAAGACCCAGTACCCACCAGATTTAAGGTTCTTAGAATAATTCGAAAGTTCGAATGTTTTTATTGTTATTGGACAATTTTCCGTATAACTTTCAAGATATTTTTTTAAATGGCAAAACTTAATGCCCATAATGCATCTACTAAGGTCAATCATATAATTCTAAATTTCACAGAACAATTCGCCTATTATTAGACATTAAGGCGTTCAATTAATTACGGCCTACTTTCTGTTGTCATGCTATAAACCTTTTTTTAAGGAACCTCCCCCAAAAAAAAATGTCCACTGGGTTTAAGTCAGGTGATCTTGGTGGCCAATAAATCGCTAATTGATTTTTAATGTTTTTTTAGATCAACATACATTTCTAATAAATTTGCTTCACCTTAAGCATGTACACCCTGTATGTTTATCACTGTTATGGTAGTTGATTATTAAAAAATCAATTAGCGATTTTTTGGCCACCAAGATCACCTGATTTAAACCCTGTAGACAATTTTTTTTTTAAGAGATTATTAAAAAAAAGGTTTATAGCATTACAACAGAAAACAGACCGTAATTAATCGAACGCCTTAATATCTAATAATAAGGAATTCTGTGAAATTCTGTTAGTAGAGGCATTATGGACATTAAGTTTCGAAATTTAAAAAAAATCTTGTGAGTTATATGAACAATTGTCCCATAATAATAAAAATATTCAAACTTTCGAATTATTCTAAGAACCTTAGATCTGGTGGGTACTGGGTCTTGTCAGACAAAACTGGTTGTAACTCAGAAACTATTGGACCCACAAAAATGGTTCATATATGAAGTTATTCGGTATAAAACGCCCTTTTTTACAGTAAAAACCCCATTTAAGTACTTTAAAGAGTTTTCAAGAAATCCTTAGAAAATTAAGAATTTTTGTAAAAAAATCACTCTCTAGCAAAAACAGCTGTAGCTAAGCCAATTTTGAACCTAGAAACAAACTGTTTACATGTAAATAATCTGTAGAGTGTCCACTATGATATTCTAAAAGAATTACAAAATTATCTCAATTATTTGGCAAGTTATATGGAAAATTGTCCAAGAATAATTAAAAATCCAAAGTTTCCTCCTTAACTCTGGTGGGCACTGGGTCTTGTCAGACAAAACTGGTTGTAACTCAGAATCTCTTGGACCCACAAAAATGGTTCATATATGAAATTATTCGTTAGAAAACGCCTTTTTTTACTGTGCAAACTCCATTTAAGTATTGTAAAGAGTTTTCAAGACATCCTTAGAAAATTAAGAATTTTAGTGAAAAAAATACTCTCTAACAAAAACAGCTGTAGCCAAGCCAATTTTGAACCTAGAAACAAACTGTTTACATGTAAATAATCTGTAGAGTGTCCACTATGATATTCTAAAAGAATTACAAAATTATCTCAATTATTTGGCAAGTTATATGGAAAATTGTCCAAGAATAATTAAAAATCCAAAGTTTCCTCCTTAACTCTGGTGGGCACTGGGTCTTGTCAGACAAAACTGGTTGTAACTCAGAATCTATTGGACCCACAAAAATGGTTCATATATGAAATTATTCGTTAGAAAACGCCTTTTTTTACTGTGCAAACTCCATTTAAGTACTTTAAAGAGTTTTCAAGAAATCTTTGGAAAATTAAGAATTTTTGTAAAAAAATCAGTCTGTTACAAAAACAGCTGTAGCCAAGCCAATTTTGAACCTAGAAACAAATTGTTTACATGTAAATAATCTGCAGAGTGCCCCCTATAATATTCTAAAAGAATTACAACAATATCTCAATTAATTTGGAAGTTATATGGAAAATTGTCCAAGAATAATTAAAAATCGAAAGTTTCCCCCTTAAATCTGGTGGGCACTGGGTCTTGTCAGACAAAACTGGTTGTAACTCAGAAACTGTTGAACCCACAAAAATGGTTCATATATGAACTTATTCGTTTGAAAACGCATTTTTTTACAGTAAAACCCCCATTTAAGTACCTCAAAAAGTTTTTAAGAAATCCTTAGAAAATTAAGAATTTTTGTAAAAAAATCACTATCTAACAAAAACAGCTGTAGCCAAGCCAATTTTGAACCTAGAAACAAACTTTTTACAAATAAATAATCTGCAGAGTGCCCCCTTATAATATTCTAAAAGAATTACAAAAATACCTCAATTATTTTGCAAGTTATAAAGAAAAATGTCCAAGACTAATAATAACTTACCGCTTGAGGTGGAGAGATTCTGAGTATCTTCTTCCTCTTCCTCGTCATCGATCTCCTCGTCCTCCTCCTCCCCTTCCTCAACCTCGTAGTCCTCCTCATCGGACAGATCATCAATATGTTCCGAGTAAACCATCCCTAGACCCACACTTTCGTCCAACTCATCCTCCTAAAAAATCCATATTAACTTAACACTCTCCCAATTCACAAACAAGTGTGCTACCTCATCAAAGGAGAGTTCCTCTTCATCCTCATTAGAATCATCGCCCTCCTCCCCGTTACCATTGACCTCCTCACAATCCTCAACCTCACTCTCCTCCTCGTCTTCAGCATCGTACCTTTAAAATTCAAACGGATTTAATCACCAAAGGACTCAAGTAATTAACCGAGTCCGTACCCATCCAAATATTTCAAGTTGGGAATCATCTTATAGATCTTCTCCCGGTAGTTTTCCACGTTGGTCACCTCGTTATTGAACAGGTCGAGGTGCCGCAGGTTCTTGAACATCTTCAGGAACTCCAACGATTCAATGTCTTTGACTTTATTGCCGCTCAAGTTAAGGTAGGACAGTTTGGGACTGGTTTCCAGAATGTCGAAACCTCCGGTCAATCTAAGTGAGAACGACACACAATTTTGAGGATTTATAGAAGTCGAAAGGGGCGAGGGAAGTACCTGTTGTCGCTCAATTCGAGCTTCTTCAAGTTCGGAAGCTTGGGGAACCCCTTCAGGGAGGTCAAACCGACATTGATCAAAGAGAGGATCTCGAGATTCTCGAACTCGTCTGTGAGTCCCACTATAGTTGTGCTCCTGCAGTTGTCCAGATTCAGTTCTGTGATCTATTGAAAAATTGGTTTTGTCATAACCGGAGAACATGATGGTAGTACAGTTTTAAGGAAACCAAAAGAAACCACAAAGAAAGGAAACAATCTGAGGGATGTGATAAGTGAAGTCAATAGAAATACCTCGGGTTATGAAGGAACATCTCATTTGGAACAATAGAAGCACCTTAATTGGACTGAAATTTCATTAATTTAAAAAAAAAATTGCCATGCAACTACTTGCAAGTCAAAGGACTATTCCAGGCAGTCAAAAATGCATCAAATGCCTGGAAATATTGATTTTAACTGCCTGGAATTCAAGTGACTATTCCAGGCAGTTGAATTTACTTCCAAGCAATTCCCTGAAAGAAATGGACAATTACAACTGCCTGGAAATGCCAAAAAATGACTCCCGATAGTTCCAACTGCCTGGACAAGTGACTTTAACATGTGAAAATTTAAAAAATATTCTTACAAGAGGCTTAAGTTGATTCTTTGCCTACTGTGGAAGTCTATAAAACTTTACTAACTTATATGATTTCACATGATCTTGACTGTTAGAGGATATAGGTACAACTTACTTTCATGTCACTTTTGTCATAATTTTATGTCATATTAAATTAACTATATAAATTGTAATATGTAATGTTGCTCGGTTATGAGGGTTTGTAATTGGTTATAAATAACAATCAGTGTAGGTACTTATATATATATATTTGCCTATTAGAATGATTTGTTATATTCTGGAATTATAGGTACTTACAGTTTAGAGAACTATAAGAATTAAGGTAAGGTAGGTTTAAGGAAAGTTAGTGAAAAAGCTACCAGAAACACCTGAGTTAAAAGCAACCCTAGCTACTTCAGTTTTTAACGCAGAGGGACGTTTTTACCCTTAAATCCATCCTCGGGAATCCTACTATAACAATCTAGAAGAATTATGAAAATATTGCGAGTGGTTACCAAGTTATGACCAAAAATGTCAGGTAATAGATAAAATGTTTGGTGACTCCGGGATCTTGTTGGACAAAATTCCCTCTAACTCAAAAAATTGTTGGGGTAAAAGAATTGTTCATATATGAAATTGTTTGGTGAGAAATGCCCTTTGATGCACTAAAAAATATTTCCATTATTTTTTAAGATATTCTGAAGGAAAGTTAGGAGTTGTTAATAAAAGTACTAAAAAAACTACCCGAACCAAAACAGCCCTAGCCACCTCAATTTTAACCGAGAGTAATGTTTTGACCCTCAAATCCATCCTCAGGAATCCCATTTTAATGATGTGAAAAAATTATGTGAATATCTGAAGTGGTTTTCAAGTTATGACCAAAAATGTAAAAATCTTGTATTTCCAATATTGATCTAAAAACTTCAAATTAAGTGGCTCCGGGACCTTGTTGGAGAAAATTCACTCTAACTCAAAAAATTGTTGAGGTACACAAATTGTTCATATATGAAATTGTTTGGAGAGAAATGCCCTTTGATGCACTAAAAACCCTTTAAAAATATTCCCATTATTGTTTAAGATATTCTGAAGGAAAGTCAAAAATTGGTAATAAAAGTACTAAAAAAAACTACCACAACCAAAACAGCCCTAGCCACCTCAATTTTTAACCCAGAGTAATGTTTTGACCCTCAAATCCATCCTCAGGAATCCCATTTTAATGATGTGAAAAAATTATATGAATATCTTAAGTGGTTTTCAAGTTATGATCAAAAATGTACAAATCTTGTATTTCCAATCGTGGTCTAAAAACTTCAAATTAGGTGGCTCCGGGACCTTGTTGGACAAAACTCCCTCTAACTCAAAAAATGGTTGAGGTACAAGAATTTTTCATACATGAAATTGTTTGGTGAGAAATGCCCTTTGATGCACTAAGATCCCTTTAAAAATAATCTAATTATTTTTTAAGATATTCTGAAGGAAAGTTAGGAGTTGTTAATAAAAGTAGTAAAAAAAACTACCCGAACCAAAACAGCCCTAGCTACCTCAATTTTTAACCCAGAGTAACGTTTTGGCCCTCAAATCCATCCTCAGGAATCCCATTTTAATGATGTGAAAAAATTATGTGAATATCTTAAGTGGTTTTCAAGTTATGACCAAAAATGTAAAAATCTTGTATTTCCAATATTGTTCTAAAAACTTCAAATTAAGTGGCTCCGGGACCTTGTTGGACAAAACTCCCTCTAACTCAAAAAATTGTTGAGGTACAAGAATTGTTCATATATGAAATTGTTTGGTGAGAAATGCCCTTGGGTGCACTAAAAACCCTTTAAAAATATTCTAATTATTTTTTAAGATATTCTCAAGGAAAGTTAAAAATTGTTAATAAAAGTACTAAAAAAACTACCCAAACCAAAACAGCCCTTGCCGCATCAATTTTTTACCCAGAGTAATGTTTTGACCCTCAAATCCATCCTCAATAATCGCATTTTAACGATGTGAAAAAATTATGTGAATATCTTAAGTGGTTTTCAAGTTATGACCAAAAATGTCAGGTAATAAATAAAAATCTTGTATTTCCGATATCGGTCTAAAAACTTCAAACTAGGTGGCTCCTGTTGGACAAAACTCCCTCTAACTTTCAAAAAGCTTTTGACGCTTAAGACACTTTATTATAAACACAATATCCATGTAATATACATATAAAGTTTCCGAGATAAAAAGGAGTCTCCTGTGCCTAAGAAGGAAATGCAATCTTAGAAAGAGCATTATATTTTCGTTGATTCGTCTACTGATTATCCATTTGTTTGTTTTGTAATTTTTCAATAACAGAGTGTGTCGAACAAGCATTGCAGTAGCTCCAAGTAGGATGGAGCACTAACTATATACAACATAGACTACTCGATTAACATTTATATGAAGTATTATGCTTGAATATGATAAAGAAGCTGGTACCAAACAACTGGAATGGTGGTTCCACATGATGCCAAACTTGATTATTATGCAATTTTCATTGAGCAATAAGCAATTAATGAGAATATGGCAAATGATACAAGAAAAGCGTGAAAAAAAGCGAAAAGTTCCTCGAGGACCGCGTTTCAACATTGTCAAGTGGTCCCCCCTTGTAACACAGTTACAGCTTATAGAAACCATGTTTGTTATTACCCCACATTAAACATATTTTTCCGGCTTTTTCGGGGTAAAATCGCGTTTTAAAGCTCTCAAGGGTATCAAAAGGGGCCCGTTTAGGCAACAGACCCCTAAAACACCCCAATTACACGCCACGAAACGAGGAAAAAGCATGGAAATCGAATATTGACAGACGTTAAAATTTTTCAAAACAATTTCTTGTGTCGCAGTAAAAACGTAAATATTGGTCGGGAATTAAGGAAACGCTCACCTGCGCCGGGTTTTTGCCCCTTTTCTCTAATTCGATGCGTTTTTCCATTGCGTGGTGCTCTATTAATTACGTTACTAACATTAACCGACCAACGTACGGCGAATTAAAATATTCGAACATCAATAGAAAAACCCCCGTAAATAGCTAAAAAAGAGGCGAAGACGACCGCCAAGATTCCATTAAACAAGCTGCACATGCGCAACTCGACCGGTCCGTTTGACGTACGTACACCGTTAAAGCGCGTTCGGGCCTTTTTACGATTACGTTCACCGGTTGATAATCTTTACAGATGACACCAACATTATTCTAAGGAATCATGAAGGTCTGGAGTCATTAATGGAAATCGTAGCGTGGGATTTAATAATGATAAGCTTTATTTCCAACAGGTTACATATACCCAGTTACAGGAGAATCAATTAAATATATAAATGTTCAAGTACGAATGCGTGAACTGTATTTTTTTTTTTATGGTAAACACAATCACTCTTGGAGTGGTGCTTGCGCGAAGATATTTGTGGGCATTTATCTTGAATCGCTGTAGGTTGCATGCGTCGGGAAATATGTGAGGTGGAAGCCCGTTCCACAAAGAAGATGTTCTCCAGATGAATGAGTCCCGATACAGCGACATCCTTGGGGTAGGCAGGTGGACTCGATGTTGATGAGCCGCAACTGCTAGACGCGTCCTTCTTGCCGGAACAGCCCTGGGTGGAATGAGGCCTGCCAGCTCAGAGGAGCACTTACCATGATAATAACGGTAGAATAAACGGAGATCAGTCACCTTTCTCCTGTGCTCCAGACTATCCAGCCTCTTTGTCAGTTCTGGTTTGTCGATAAGGCGAATAGCTCTCTTCTGTATAGAATCTAGCAGCTTTAAACTATGCTTGGGTGCAGAGCTCCGAATATGCGAGCAATACTCGAGGGAAGGGCGTATTTGAGCCTTATAAGGAGTCAGCAGCTGTTCTGGTGTATACAGTTTTTTCGTTTTGAAAAGCACTCCGAGTTTTTTGGAAGCTGCCCTGGCGATTTCGGCAACGTGGTCATGCCAGGACATACTGTTGGTGACTTCGACTCCTAGAAGATGTAAAGATGATTTCATTGGCAATGTTTTCCCTGCCATAACCAGCTCCGGGCCACCAAGGTTAGTCTTCATCGTAAATACTGCAGCCTGCGTTTTTTTAACGTTAAAATTGACCAAATTGTTATCGCCCCACTCGTAAGCTTGAGCCGTGACGGCCGCTAAAAGGGGCAACTTATTTAATTGTGCAGCTACGCTCTTCCCGAAAATATCGAATTCATTTTCAGATGATTCCGTAGATTGTAGATCTCGAATAGACGTCGTTAAAGAATTTAAGTCTTTGATGCAACCAGCAACTTCTTTAATCTTGGACTTCGCTGCCTTATGGCGTTTTGGAGTAGGTTCATTAATAGCTCCACTAACATTCGCTTTTATTACCTCTGCTGCTAATGGTACTTCTTCGTGTGTTGCCTCTTCAACTTTGTTGGTTAAAGCTACTTGTTGCTGCCTAAGATTCTGAGAAATTGCGGTTGTCGTTGGTTTGGCGGACTTAAATGTGGAAATAAGTGTGCTATCGTCCGCAAAGCTGTAGATTGTATTGACAGTGGTTCCTAGCAAATCGTTGATATATACCAAGAAAAAGGTGGGGGATAGAATGCATCTTTGACTCCAGCGTTAATGTTAAATTTGTCGGAGAGGTGTCCATCGACGGCTACTTGGATTGTTCGTTGTTCAAGAAAACTTTTGATCCAATTCAATAATGAGTTTTGTATGCCGATTGAGGAGATCTTGGTTAGTAGTCCCTCATGCCACACTCTGTCAAATGCCTTGGAAATGTCAAGAGCGACTGAGCGGGACTCGCCGTGCTTCTCCATGGCTTCGGTCTACAAGTGTGTGACGTAAGCCAGAAGATCGCCGATGGATCTAAGCTTTCGGAAGCCGTATTGATGATCGCTGATTAGTCCAGATGATTCTAGATATCTTAACAGTTGTTGGTTGACTGCTCTCTCCATAATCTTCGATATTACTGGAACTAGTGCAATCGGGCGGTAATTGGAGGGTATCGTCTTCTTACCCTTTTTCCAGCAGTTTTCCAGCTTGTTGGAAATGAGCCCTGCTTATACGATGCCGTGAACAGTCTACATAAGGGAAGAGTCAATTCGTCTGCACAACGTTTTAGGATTAGGACTGGAATTCCATCGGGTCTAGTAGCTGTGTTGGTGTCTACGCTTTTAAGAATTTTATTTATAATTCGTTGGTAAAACGAAATTTCTCCCATCGATGAATTCACCCTTGGCAAATATGGCGGTGTTTTGCCTTGCGAGTGCAGAGTAGAATTGGACGCGAAGAGTTTACCCAGTAAGTTGGCTTTTTCCCTTCCTGTTACCGCGATAGAACCATCATCTGCTGTTAGGGGTGGCAAGGCCGACTTAGCAAATCCTTGACTAACGGCTTTCGATACCGACCAGAAAGATCTTGTTCCATTTGAGCAGTTTAGCAGTTTGTTTTTCATCCTGTTGTTGTGACTCTCTTTGCATTCATCAATAATTCGCTATTTCTGGAGGCTAAAAAGTTCCGATTTTCGATGGAAGGATGTTGACGCCATTTGCGATATGCTGCGTTTTTAGTGTTTACTGCCTTTTTGCAATTCAAGTTGAACCATTGCTTGTTGTTTGATCCGCATTTAGTAGAAAAAGGGATATAAGCTTTCATTCCTGCCAAGATCGTCCCTTGTTTGGTTTGATTGGTTCTAAAGCAGACTTTTTTCCAAGGTAATGAGCGATAAAATTCCCGAAGATGATTCCACTCTGCTGATTTATAGTGCCATACCTTCCGCGGCATCGGAGGATCTTGCGTTTTAACATCCAACTGGCAAGAGACTGTTATCAATTTGTGGTCCGATGTTCCTAGGGGGGCCTGTACTGATACAGTGTACGAGTCGGGGTCTGAAGCCAAGACCAGATCTAGGAGACTCGCGAACTCACCGTCTCGATGGTAGGTTCCTCCACAAGCTGCGTAAGCCCGTATATGGTGGCAAATAGCTCAGCTTCTCGTCCTTCATCGTCGTTCTTGTTGCAGAAGCGCAGCCAGTTGATATTGTGAACGTTAAAATCACCCATAACGATGATTTCTGCGCTTGAGCAGTCAATTTGCAGATAGTTAATGCAATCAACCAGGTTCAAAAAGAGCCGTCTATATTGGGTGTCGCTTGGTGGTCTGTAGATACAGCAGATAAATTTCGTGGCACCACTGGCTATTATTTTGAACCACATGACGTCGAAGTCCGCAGGTTCAAGCGTTTCCTCCCGCTGGCAACTCAAATCGTTCTTGACAAATACTGCCAAAGTTTAGCCGAAATCGGGTGTGTAGGTCGTATCCAGGATAAATGAGGTGAACATTTGTTGTTGAAGGTTTCACCTTTGTTTCTGCCAGTGCCAGAATGTGAGGCTTATTTGATTGCAGGTGTTGGTGTACTGCATTAATATTGGTGTTTAGGCCTCTGATGTTGCAGAAATTGATTTTTAGGCTTTTTGATCCGCCTGATGGACCCCTCCGACCAGCCTCCGCCTGGAGATCCGAATGGGAAAGTTTACCTCCGGAAAGTTTTGGTCGTGAGGGCGCTATACATTTACTTTTCTTCTCCATTTCCCCTTTGGAAACCGGACACATTGACATGGCGGCGAAACGTGAGTTCCATGGAACCACTTCACGCTGCCTAAGTCCTATGTGGTGGTATTGAATCGGGCGATGCAAGTGGACAACATCTACCACCAAAAGTATTAGATTCATGCAACTAAACTATAAAAGAATTGCTATATGATAAAAAAAGTAGTGAGTTTGAGAAAATAAATAATAAAAAATCAACACTAAATTAGGATAAGAATCAAGAATTAATTTAAATCAAAAGAGCAGAAAAAAATGAGTAAATAAATGTATTCAAACTAAAAACTAAATAACCTAGCCTCCCCCACCGACCATACGCAGGTGACTCAAAATAAGTGCCAAATTGTCATGGTGAATGTCACAGGAATCAGCAATAGTGTTAAAGTTTTGACACATAAAGTGAATAGGACTCTGGTACAGAATGTTGGACCTGGCTGTGTCCAAGTTAAAAGCTGGACACTGTCTAGATCCTGGGCGTGGTATATGAAAGCAAATCCTTTGCAAAAGTGATGGGCAGTCAATTTTATGGTTAAGTAAATTAAACAAGAATTTTACCGAATGCATTTCTCTCGTATTCGCAAGTAACCGTTCAGTATATCTAGAGAGCAGCAGGTTATGGTCAAAACCCCTTGGAGGATAGACTCCATCATCCTTAAATGCCAAACATTTAAGGAATCGCCGTTGGACTGATTCTAATAGGTGAATGTGCTGGTTGTAAATGGGAGATCAAATGAGGGAGCTGTAGTCCAGCCTGGATCTAACAAATGCATAGTAGAGAGTTTTGGCAGTGGCAGTGTTCGAAAAAAGTTTGCAATTTCTAATAATAAAGCCCAGCATGCGAGTAGCTCTAGAAACAGTATCTTCGATGTGAGGGATAAAAGAAAATTTTTGGTCAAAGGTGACTCCAAGATCCTTAAAACAGGTAGACCTTGCCAGAGACTCTCCATTGACTGAGTAATTAAAGACAACTGGACTTTTGATTCGAAAGTAGCTGGCCACATTACACTTGGAAACATTAAGGTTAAGCCGGTTCAAAGTGCACCAATGGTGTACAGTATTGATGTTCTCTTGCAGTTGACCACAATCTGCTATAGAGTCAATCCTATGGAAAAGCTTTAGGTCATCAGCATATGCTAACCAAGAGCAATTGAGGGTGGAGATTAAGTCATTAGCGAAAACGTTAAAGAGAAGGGGGCCCAAGTTAGAGCCGTGAGGAACTCCAGAGGTGGGTGAAAAACAAGCAGATCTAAAGCCTTCGACCACTACAAACTGAGAGCGGTCAACTAAATAGGAGTTAACGAGCTTTATCAAGCGATCGGAGAATCCAAACTGACGTTCAAGCTTATTTAATAGGATGAAGTAGTCAATCTGGTCAAAAGCCTTTTGAAAGTCTGTGTAGATAACATCGATTTGACCTCTATCATTAAGTGCTTCGCACACAAACTGAGAGAAAAGTGCTAGGTTTGTAGTACATGAGCGGCCAGAAACAAAGCCATGTTGATCGTTGGCCAGCATGGACTTAACCTTGGGAAAAATTAATTTATAAAGAGCCAACTCGAATAACTTTGAGAAATGGCTCAGAATGGATATAGGGCGGTTATTCTCTATTGTTCCAGCAACGCCCTTTTTAAAGATAGGGCAAACTTTGGCTTGCTTCCAGTTATTGGGAAAAATACCTGTGTTAAGGATCAGATTAAAAATGTGGAGCAGAGGCTCTGTAAGTGCAACAGAGCAGTCCTTAGCTAAAAAACTAGGAATTAGATCTGGGCCAGAGGTCATTTTGTTTTTGAAATACTTGCTCGCCATTATAATGTCGGTAGCCGTGAGCGCGACGACATCTATGCAAGTTAAGGGAAAGGGTTTCAATGCAAAATTATAAACCAATGTATAAATAAAAATAATAATACCCTCAGAGCTACTATAGACTTTATAAACAAGATATCCCCTAATTACGAGCCAGTTTTACCGCTAACCAAAACGATTTATTTTACTCTCGACACGTGTTTCGCTAACTATGTTAGCATCTTCAGGAGAAGATTAAAATTGGAGTTTTAATGGACCCCAATTAAAATTCCCATACTTCAAGGTCCAAGTTGTAGTTCTTATATTTACCGAGATATGGAATTTTTTTGTGGAACCTTTTTATGGTCTTTGAAACAGACCCGAATTAAAATTTCGAAAATTGCGAAATTCGATTATTTAGCCCCTATGAACTCGATCCTTAAAATTCCAACGGCGTTCTCATGCTCTCACCCTTCTAAATTTAAGTAAATTATTCACAAAGCTGTAGTGCTTATATTTTTTGAGATTAGGAATTTTTTTGTGGAACCTTTTTTTGGTCTTTGAAACAAACCCAATGAAAATTTCCAAATATTGAAGTTCGATTTCTCAGTCCCTATGGACTCGATCTTAAAATTATAACGGTTTTCTCATGCTCTCGCCCTTCTGAATTTAACGAAATTATTCGCAAAGCTGTAGCGCTTAAATTTCTTGAGATTAGGAATTTTTTGTAGAACCATTTTTTTGGTCTTTGAAGCAGACCCAATGAAAATGTCCAAATATCGAAGTCCGATTTCTCAGTCCCTATGGACTCAATCTTAAAAATTCCAACGGTGTTCTCATGCTCTCACCCTTCTAAATGTAACGAAATTATCCGCAAAGTTGTAGCGCTTATATTTCTTGAGATTAGGAATTTTTTTGTGGAACCATTTTTTTAGTTTTTGAAATAGACTCAATTTCTGAATGCCTAAAACTACTTTAAAATAAGATGTTAGGCTGTATTTTCTTGTAAATTGCCTAGAAGTGTGCCACTATTTACAGAGGTCGGCATAAGTCAGTTAACCAATTTGCATACCAAACAAAAAGAAAAAAAAACGATACAGAAAAATAGTTTATTGCTTTGATTATTTCTATACAAAAGTAATTATGATTTAAAAATTACATTTTGTATTCAAATTGCAGACCGCCTTCCGCAATACAGATATGACACCGCTTATTTACGCTTTTGCAGGTTTTATCAAAGAATCCTGGGTTGTTGCGAAGTGCATCAAATTCCTCTTGAATTCTCATTTTCAAGTGTTCAATGTCACGTAATGGGGTGGCGAACACTTTGTTTTTGAGTACTCCCCGCAGAGAAAAATCACATGGCGTTAGGTCGGGTGACCGTGCTGGCCACTCAATTCTTCCTGTTCTTCCTATCCACATACCAATCTCGGCATTCAGGTATTCGCGAACTTCAAGTCCGAAGTGCGGCGGAGCGCCGTCTTGTTGAAAATAGCGAAAAAAAATTAAGTCTAAAATTAAGTGCAACGGTGTCCAAATAAAACGTTTAGGGGATATTTATTTATTTACTTATAATGTCGATAACTTTGTGAGTTATTTCACTCACGGTAAATGCGCGTGTAAGAGGCGAAGTTTTTTTAGTGTCTGTGTGTGTGCATAAAGTGAACTCAGATTTGGCTAATTTTCCATCCGTCAATGTGGTAAGTAAATTAATTTATTTACAGGTTTGCTAAAAGCCTATTTTTCCTGAAAATCGCCTCTAAAACTATAGACAAAGGTTTAAAATATATGTAACTTTACCGGGAAAAAATTAATTTTAAGGTTGATGTGTTTTAATCGTTACTGGAATTATACATTTAACACAATCCAACCCAATTTCTTTTGAAACCACACTTTTAAATTGCGTCCCGGATATATAGGTCTTAGGAGAGGCAAAATCTCCACTCTTGGCTCGGTTTTTCGCACATATGCGATAGTTCGATATTTTAAAGTTTGATTTCTCAGCCCCTAGAGGCTCGATCATTAAAATTTTAACAGTGTTTTTATGCCCTGACCCTTCTGAATTTAACGAGATTATCTCCAAAGGTGTAGCGCTTATTTTTACCGAGATATGGAATTTTTCGCAGAGCCCTTCTTTTGTCCTTAAAATAGACCCAATAAAAAAGCTCAAATTTCGAAGTCCGATTTCTCAGCCCCTATAGACTCGATCGTCAAAATTTTAACTGCGTTTTTATGCTCTTACCCTTCGGAATTCAACGAAATTATTCCGAAGGCTGTAGCTCTTATATTTACCGAGATATCGAGTTTTTTGCAAAAGCCTTTTTTTGGCCTCGAAACAGACCCAATCAAAATTCCCAAATTTCCAAGTCCGATTTCTCAGCACCTATAGGCTCGATCGTCAAAATTTCAACGATGTTTTTATGCCTTCACCCTTCTGAATTTAACGAAATTATTTCCAAAGGTGTAGCGCTTATATTTACCGAGATATGAAATTTTTTGCAGAACCCTTCTTTTGGCTTTGAAAAAACCCCAATCAAAATTCCCAAATGTCGAATTTCTCAGCAGTCTGATTTCTCAGCACTTTTAGGCTCGATCTTCAAAATTTTAACGGTGTTTTTATGCCCTCACCTTTATTAATTTAACGAAATTATTTCCAAAGCTGTGGCCCTTATATTTACCGAGATATAGAGTTTTTCGCAAAACCCTTTTTTTGTTGGCCTCGAAACAACCCCATTGAAAATTTCTAAATTTCGAAGTCCGATTTCTCAGCACCTATAAGCTCGCTCCTCAAAATTCTGACAGTGTTTTTATGCTCTCACCCTTCTGAATTCAACGAAATTATCTCCAAAGATGTAGCGCTTATATTTACCAAGATATGAAAGTTTTCGCAAAACCCTTTTTTTGGCCTTGAAATAGACCCAATCAAAAATTCTCAAACTTCGAAGTCCGATTTCTCAGCCCCTATGGGCTCGATCTGAAAAATTCTAACGGTGTTTTCTTGGTCTTACTTTTCTGAATTCAACGAAGTTATTCCCAAAGCTGTAGCTCTTATATTTACCGAGATATGGAATTTTTCGCAAAACCCTTTTTTTGGTCTTAAAGCTTGCGGTAGCCAATGAGAGCTGGAGGCGTAGGGCAATTCCGGGTTAAAGAAGTGTACGATCAGGGCATAAAAAGCAATTTGAATAAAAACCGTTTTCCTTAAAGAATTTAGGGTTTACAACTGAAAGAGTGAGAGAAAAAGAGAGACACGATATCCTTAGTTGCTTGGGTCACATGAACTCCTTTCCTTGAAAGACCTTGAGAAGACCCCAATTCAAATATTTCCCGCCTTCACATGACATTTCGAGGTTATGTCGGTTTTTTGTATATTTTCTACTTGAATTTTATTAATTTGCGGTTTATTCGTTACCAATTTAAGCAAAATGCACGCCTTCTTAAAATCCGGTAAATTAGGAGAACCTTCAGATGACAAAAACAAATCCAGCACGTCAGACTCCTCCAAAAAGAAACAGCAAAAAGTGCAATGGGTCGAGAAATATCGCCCCAAAACCGTAGAAGACGTCGTAGAGCAAAAAGAGGCCGTTGCGGTACTGCAACAGTGCATCTTGGGGGCCGATTTGCCCAATATGCTCTTCTACGGTCCTCCGGGTACTGGCAAAACCAGTACCATATTGGCAGCGGCCCATCAGTTATTCGGCGACTTACATAAAGAGAGAATACTGGAGTTAAATGCTTCCGATGAAAGAGGTGAGTTCTATGGTCAAGTGCCACTTTGCCAATGTAATGTGGCACAATATTTTGACCAGAAAAGCCTTGAAAAGCAATAACAAATACTCCGTTGCACATTAAACACAACTTGTCATGGAGATTTTCACACCTACCTCACTCACTGTTTTATTACTTGTTGTTTTTGTGTCGGTTAATATAATTAGTGAAATGTTATTGTGTTTGGCTTATGTAAGTACTGAATTTTTATATATTATACCTAGAAATTATACCTAATTGTTGATCTGTCTATGTTTATCGAGTAAAAGGGTTCCACTGCTAGAATGCACTCATAAAGAGCAGGCATTTCAATATATTTTCATCTTGGGGTGAAAAACAGGCATGGGGTCCTCGGGGGTCAATTTCCAAAGAAGTTATAAGCCATTTTTGGGTCAGGGTGTCAATCTTGCAGCTGCGATTCCTCCTTTTGTATTGGATTTACAGAGTTAATGGATAAGGCTAACTTTGTAAAGAAATTCATTATTAATCAAATAAAGTTTATTTCATGATTGTAGCTTCAGTAGATCAATAGTTATTAACCAAAAACCTGGAGGTTGACACTTGAAGGACCCACTGACTCTTGACTCTCTATATCTCTTAAGCTATTAAAGATTTTGGAAAAATTTAAAAAGATTCTTATAAGCGATGAGTAAGTGCTCAAGTTTGTTTATGATGATCATGACCGTAGCTCAATCACCAAAGGAGATATTCACTTTTTCCTATGCTCAAACAATTTCCTTGCCTCAAAACCATCTCTAAGGCCCCAACTACATCAAAAACTTCCCACTTTCCAGGGATCCAAGTGATCAGGGACAAAATCAAAACCTTCTCCCAATTAACGGTGAATAACAGTCGAGCCGATGGCAAAACTTGCCCCCCGTTAAAAATCGTGATCCTGGATGAGGCCGACGCTATGACCAGTGCGGCTCAGGCGGCCCTCAGGAGAACCATGGAAAAAGAAACGAAAACCACCAGATTCTGTTTGCTCTGCAACTATGTCTCGAGGTTAATCGAACCGATCACTTCGAGGTGTTCCAAGTTCAGGTTTAAACCTCTTAATGAGTCTTTTGTTATGGAGAGGTTGCGACAGATTGCTAAGTCTGAGGAGGTGTTAATCACCGATGAAGTGTTGAACGCTTTAGTGAAACAGTCTGGAGGAGATCTTAGACGGGCCATTACTGCACTGCAAAGTTGTGCAAACCTTAAGGGAAAAGGTATGTACGTATTGTTTAAGTACCATGATACACTGATTATAAATAGTGCCAATTATAGTCCAGGCAGTTGAATTAATTTCTCTGTTGTTTCCAATGCAACCCAATGAAAAAAATAAATTTTTCCAGGCATTTGAGGCTGTTGTAAACTGCCTGGAAGGGATTCATTGATGCCTGTATTAGTCCAGGAAATTGAGTCCATTGAAAACGTGAAAATGTCTTCAAATGCCTGGAATAAATTCATTATTTCCTTTCAGGCAGTTGGATTAATTTCCCTGTTTTTCCAATGCAACCCAATGATTTAAATTAGTTTTTCCAGGCATTTGAGGGTGTTGTTAACTGCCTGGAAGGGATTCATTGATGCCTGTTTTAGTCCAGGCAGATTCAAATGCCTGGAATAAATTCATTATTTTATTCCAGGCAGTTGTATGAATTTCCCTGGTTTTTCCAATATGACCCAATTAAATAAATAAATACTTCCAGGCATTTAAGACCTGAATCTGAACAGGAATTTTAAAAACTAACTTTAGGTAATAAATAAAAAACATGAGGTAATACTTAAATAATTGTTTGCAATATTTATTAATTGAGATACTCAATTCAAAGATATGCGTTTTAATTTATTCAAGAATTTTCTATACAGGTTTATAAATTGATTATGTATATTGGAAAACTTGAACCAAAGGAGTATCCATGGGAAAATGTTTGCAATTTTGGTTTTTATTTTTTTTCTGGAAAACTACTGGATGGAGAAAAAAATTGTTAAGACAAAAGTTGTTTGGAATTTCAATGTGCATAAAACGCAATAGAAAAATAATTTTTAAGCTCAACAGTTTTCCAGAAAATTGTGAAAAACCTCTTAATAGTTTTTCCTCATTTTCTCGAAAACCATTGGGAAAATGGAAAATTTTCTTTGAGCATTTGATCCCCTATCAAAAATAGAACGAATCATAAAGAATAACTTTTAGCCGTAAATCATAAAATAATGAAATTATAGAGGATTTTTAGAAAATTAGGAAAATTTTTAGTTGAAAATTTGAAAAAAAAAATTTTTTGAAAAAAATATTTTTTTTTAATAAATGGATACATCGGTCAAAAAACTGAAAAAAAGTCTTATAAAATTTTTTTGAAAAATGTACCAAAAAAAAGTTATATCCAGTTTATCTTCCTCAAAATAATCCAAAGGGGTACCTCTGGGAAAATGTTCCTAATTTTGGTTTTTATTTTTTTTCTAGAAAACTACTGGATGGAGAAAAAAATTGTTAAGACAAAAGTTGTTTAGAATTTCAATGTGCATCAAACTCAATAGAAAAATAATTTTTAAGCTCAACAGTTTTCCAGAAAATTGTGGAAAACCTCTTAATAGTTTTTCCTCATTTCCTCGAAAACCATTGGGAAAATGGAAAATTTTCTTTGAGCATTTGATCCCCTATTAAAAATAGAACAAATCATAAAGAATAACTTTTAGCCGTAAATCATAAAATAATGAAATTATAGAGGATTTTTAGAAAATTAGGAAAATTTTTAGTTGAAAATTTGAAAAAAAAAAATTTTTTGAAAAAAATATTTTTTTTTAATAAATGGATACATCGGTCAAAAAACTGAAAAAAAGTCTTATAAAATTTTTTTGAAAAATGTACCAAAAAAAAGTTATATCCAGTTTATCTTCCTCAAAAAATCCAAAGGGGTGTACCCCTGGGAAAATGTTCCTAACTTTGGTTTTTATTTTTTTTCTGGAAAACTACTGGATGGAGAAAAAAATTGTTAAGACAAAAGTTGTTTAGAATTTCAATGTGCATCAAACGCAATAGAAAAATAATTTTTAAGTTGGACAGTTTTCCAGAAAATTGTAAAAAACCTGTTAATAGTTTTTCCTCATTTTCTCGAAAACCATTGGGAAAATGGAAAATTTTCTTTGAGCATTAGATCCCCTATCAAAAATAGAACAAATCATAAAGAATAACTTTTAGCCGTAAATCGTAAAATAATGAAATTATAGAGGATTTTTAGAAAATTAGGAAAATTTTTAGTTGAAAATTTGAAAAAAAAAATTTTTTTGAAAAAAATATTTTTTTTTTAATAAATGGATACATCGGTCAAAAAACTGAAAAAAGGTCTTATAAATTTTTTTTGAAAAATGTACCAAAAAAAAGTTATATCCAGTTTATCTTCCTCAAAAAATCCAAAGGGGTGTACCCCTGGGAAAATGTTCCTAACTTTGGTTTTTATTTTTTTTCTGGAAAACTACTGGATGGAGAAAAAAATTGTTAAGACAAAAGTTGTTTGGAATTTCAATGTGCATAAAACGCAATAGAAAAATAATTTTTAAGTTCGACAGTTTTCCAGAAAATTGGAAAAAACGTCTTAATAGTTTTTCCTCATTTTCTCCAAGACCATTGAGAAAATGGAAAATTTTCTTTGAGCATTTGATCCCTGATCAAAAATAGAACAAACCATAAAGAATAACTTTTAACCGTAAATCGTAAAATAATGAAACTATGGAGGATTTTTGGAAAATTGGAAAATTTTTTAGTTAAAAATTTAAAAAAAAATTTTATTTTTTTTTTTAATTAATGGATACATCGGTCAAAAAACTTAAAAAAAGTCTTATAAATTTTTTTTGAAAAATGTACCAAAAACAAGTTATACCCAATTTATCTTCCTCAAAAAAATCCAAAGGGGTACCCCTGGGAAAATGTTCCTAATTTTGTGTTTTATTTTTTTTCTGGAAAACTACTGGCTGGAGAAAAAAATTGTTAAGACAAAAGTTGTTTGGAATTTCAATGTGCATAAAACGCAATAGAAAAATAATTTTTACGCTCAACAGTTTTCCAGAAAATTGTAAAAAACCTCTTAATAGTTTTTCCTCATTTTCTCCAAGACCATTGAGAAAATGGAAAATTTTCTTTAAGCATTTGATCCCTGATCAAAAATAGAACAAATCATAAAGAATAACTTTTAACCGTAAATCGTAAAATAATGAAACTATGGAGGATTTTTGGAAAATTGGAAAATTTTTTAGTTAAAAATAAAAAAAAAAAATTTTTTTGAAAAAAAATTATTTTTTTTTAATTAATGGATACATCGGTCAAAAAACTTAAAAAAAGTCTTATAACTTTTTTTTGAAAAATGTACCAAAAACAAGTTATACCCAATTTATCTTCCTCAAAAAAATCCAAAGGGGTACCCCTGGGAAAATGTTCCTAACTTTGCTTTTTATTTTTTTTCTAGAAAACTACTGGATGGAGAAAAAAATTGTTAAGACAAAAGTTGTTTAGAATTTCAATGTGCATCAAACTCAATAGAAAAATAATTTTTAAGCTCAACAGTTTTCCAGAAAATTGTGGAAAACCTCTTAATAGTTTTTCCTCATTTCCTCGAAAACCATTGGGAAAATGGAAAATTTTCTTTGAGCATTTGATCCCCTATTAAAAATAGAACAAATCATAAAGAATAACTTTTAGCCGTAAATCATAAAATAATGAAATTATAGAGGATTTTTAGAAAATTAGGAAAATTTTTAGTTGAAAATTTGAAAAAAAAATTTTTTTGAAAAAAATATATTTTTTTTAATTATTGGTTACATCGGGCAAAAAGCTTGAAAAAAGTCTTATAACTTTTTTTGAAAAATGTACCAAAAACAAGTTATACCCAATTTATCTTCCTCAAAAAAATCCAAAGGGGTACCCCTGGGAAAATGTTCCTAATTTTGGTTTTTATTTTTTTTTCTGGAAAACTACTGAATGGAAAAAAAAATTATTAAGACAAAAGTTGTTTGGAATTTCAATGTGCATAAAACGCAATAGAAAAATAATTTTTACGCTCAACAGTTTTCCAGAAAATTGTGAAAAACCTCTTAATAGTTTTTCCTCATTTTCTCGAAAACCATTGGGAAAAACCTCTTAATCGTTTTTTCCACATTTTCTCGAAAACCATTGGGAAAATGGAAAATGGAAAACAGATTAGGTCATCTTGAAAAAAAGGAAAAATTGCTTCAAATGCCAAAAAAAATTGAGACTTTACTTAACTGCCTGGAAGACAATAATAAATTTTTTTTCCAGGCATTTGAAGGAATTTTTCCTTTTTTTTAAGATGACCTAACCTGTCTGAGAAAATGTAGAAAATTAACAATTATATAAACGAGAATAACTCAATGAAGAAGTGAAGGGTTTCGTAAAGCGAGTGCTCATCAAAAAAATCAATAATCTTTTCACAGAAGGTAACGTCATTAATGAAAACGAAGAACTCGATTGTCGAATCAATTTTTCCAAGCCTACTGGATTGTTTTTACATAGTCATGGCACGCTAGATTAAAATTATGGCCAGGTGTGCACCGTTCAGTTCTCCATGCGACCCTCCAATGGTTCCAAAGTCTTAGACAATCAAAAATCTGCTAATTTGATTTAATATCGAGAGAAATAGGATATCCGATAAATTTTCCGGATCGTTTTTACATAGTCAAGGCACGCTAGATTAAAATTCAAATATTTTAAGACAAATTAGGAGACCGTTCAGTTCTCCGTCTGATCTTCGAATAATTCCAAAAAAAAAAAACAGGGAAATTAATTCAACTGCCTGGAAGAAAATAATGGATTTATTCCAGGCATTTAAAGAAATTTTCACGTTTTCAATGGACTCAACTGCCTGGAGTAACACAGGCATCAATGGATCCCTTCCAGGCAGTTGACAACAGTCTCAAATGCCTGGAAAATTAATTTTTTTCATTGGGTTGCCTTGGAAAAAACAGGGAAATTAGTTCAACTGCCTGGAAGAAAATTATGAATTTATTCTAGGCATTTGAAGGAATTTTCATGTTTTCAATAGACTCAACTGCCTGGACTAACACAGGCATCAATGAATTCCTTCCAGGCAGTTGACAACAGCCTCAAATGCCTGGAAAATTTAATTTTTTTCATTGGGTTACATAGGAAAAAACAGGGAAATTCATACAACTGCCTGGAATAAAATGATGAATTTATTCCAGGCATTTGAAGGAATTTTTACGTTTTCAATAGACTCAACTGCCTGTACTGAAACAGGCATTAATGAATCCCTTCCAGGCAGTTGACAACAGCCTCAAATGCCTGGAAAAATTAATTTTTTTCATTGGGTTGCATTGGAAAAAACAGGGAAATTCATACAACTGCCTGGAAGTAAATAATGAATTTATTCCAGGCATTTGAAGGAATTTTCACGTTTTCAATAGACTCAACTGCCTGGACTTAACAATCAAAAATTAATTACTTAAAAAATAAAACAACCCTCGCAGACCATATGTCGATACAACAGTACAACTCAATTTTCAAAAATCGTAGATAAATAATAAAATTATAAAAAAATAAAAACGTCAGAAATGATCAACGTTAAAGAAAAAACATAATAAAAAGCAGGACACAGATAATTCAAGCACATCCTATTTCAACCGTATTAAAACAATAATTAAACCAAATTCTTTTCATATTTTATTCATTAATTATTGCGTTATTTATTGTGCGACTCCACAACCAAGATTGGAGACGACAGTATCACAATTAAATTATTAATTTAAGAACTCTCAGAAGATCAATTTCTGAACCCTCGAGTCTCATTTACAGCCAACCATATCACCTTGGAGAACGTCTACGAAGTGCTAACGGTGGTACCGAACAAATGGATCGAGGAGTTCTTCGAATTATGCGCGAAACGAACCGACGTCAAAGATTTGATTAATTTTGTGCAAACGTTGGAGCAACAGGCCTACCCGAACCAAAAACTGTTCGAACAGATCAACGACGCCCTAATTGACGCCGTCGACGTGACGGATGCACAAAAAGCGGAAATCGGCGAGTACTTGGCCGAGTGCAGTTACCGCAGTACCTGCAGTAGGGCGGATTTTACTCACTTGTTGGATTTCGCCGCTAACGTGCAGGATATCCTGACGGTACCGGTGGAAGTGAGGAGGCTGAAGGTGCAGGAGGGTGCCGCGCTTTGTGCCGTACAGGGTGTCGCTTGATTTTTTTAAAAATATATTTCTGCTTTTTTTGATTTGTTTTGTTGTTTTATTTACTCCTTTCTTTTTTAGCACCAGTGGACTTTTTAAAACACTTACAGGCTTCGATTTCAGTATAATAAATTATAGGTAATAATATTTTGGGTCATAACTTGGAAAGTACTTAAGATATTTTCGTAATTTTTTTTACATTATTATAGTGGGATTCCTGAGGATGGATTTGAGGGTAAAAACGTCTTTGTGGGTTCAAAATTGAGGTAGCTAGAGATGTTTTGGTCGAGGTGGTTTTTTTTGCTGCTTTTATTGACAAATTCTAACTTTACTTGAGGATATTTTAAAAAGTAATGGGAATATTTTTAAAAAGTTTTTAATATAAGAAAGGGAAATTCTTGCCAAACAAATTGATATGAGAACGATTCTTGTACCTCAAAAACTTTTTGAGTTAGGGGCAATTGTGTCCATCAAGGTCCTAGAGCCACCTAATTTGCAGTTTTTAGAACCATATTGGTAATACACGATTTTTATTTATTAGCCGACATTTTTGGTCATAACTTGGAAACTACTTAAGATATTTTCATAATTTTTTTACATTATTATAGTGGGATTCCTGAGGATGGATTTAAGGGTAAAAACGTCTTTGTGGATTAAAAATTGAGGTAGCTAGGGATGTTTTGGTTGGGGTGGTTTTTTTTGGTAGTTTTATTAACAAATTCTAACTTTGCTTGAGAATATCTTAAGAAATAGTAGGAATAATTTTAAAAGGTTTTTAGTCCAATAAAGGGCATTTCTTACCAAACAATTTCATATAAAAATGACTCTTGTACCTCAAAAACTTTTTGAGTTAGGGGCAATTTTGTCCATCAAGGTCCCAGGGCCACCTAATTCGCAGTTTTTAAAACCAAGATTTTTATTTATTAGCCGACATTTTTGGTCATAACTTGGAAACTACTTAAGATATTCGCATAATTCTTTCACATCTTTATAGTGAGAATCCTGAGGATGGATTTGGGGGTAAAAACGTCTTTGTGGGTTAAAAATTGAGGTAGCTAGGGATGTTTTGGTTGGGGTAGCTTTTTTTGCTACTTTTATTGACAAATTATAACTTTCCGTGAAAATATTTCAAAAAGTAATGGGAATATTTTTAAAAAGTTTTTCATATAAGAAAGGGAATTTCTTTCCAAACAATTTGATATGAGAACGATTCTTGTAACTCAAAAACTTTTTGAGTTAGAGGCAATTTTGTCCCTCAAGGTTCCAGGGCCTCCTAATTCGCAGTTTTTAAAACCAAGATTTTTATTTATTATCAGACATTTTTGGTCATAACTTTGAAACTACTTAAGATATTTTCATAATTCTTTCACGTCTTTATTGTGAGATTCCTGAGGATGGATTTGAGGGTAAAAACGTCTTTGTAGGTTCAAAATTGAGGTAGTTAGGGTTGTTTTGGTTGGGGTGGTTTTTTTTGCCACTTTTATGAACAAATTCTAACTTTGCTTGAGAATATCTTAAGAAATAGTAGGAATAATTTTAAAAGGTTTTTAGTCCAATAAAGGGCATTTCTTACCAAACAATTTCATATAAAAATGACTCTTGTACCTCAAAAACTTTTTGAGTTAGAGGCAATTTTGTCCATCAAGGTCCCAGGACCACCTAATTCGCAGTTTTTAAAACCAAGATTTTTATTTATTAGCCGACATTTTTGGTCATAACTTGAAAACTACTTAAGATATTCGCATAATTATTTCACATCTTTATAGTGAGATTTCTGGGGATGGATTTGAGTGTAAAAACGTCTTTGTGGATTAAAAATTCAGGTAGCTAGGGATGTTTTGTTTGGGGTGGTTTTTTTTGGTAGTTTTATTAAGAAATTTTAACTTTGCTTAAGAATATTTCAAAAAGTAATGGGAATATTCTTAAAAAGTTTCTAATATAAGAAAGGGAATTTCTTTCCAAACAATTTGATATGAAAACGATTCTTGTACCTCAAAAACTTTTTGAGTTAGAGGCAATTTTGTCCCTCAAGGTCCCAGGGCCACCTAATTCGCAGTTTTTAAAACCAAGATTTTTATTTTTTATCGGACATTTTTGGTCATAACTTAGAAACCACTTAAGATATTTTCAAAATTTTTTCACGTCTTTATTGTGAGATTCCTGGGGATGGATTTGAGGGTAAAAACGTCTTTGTGGATTAAAAATTGAGGTAGCTAGGGATGTTTTGGTTGGGGTGGTTTTTTTTGGTAGTTTTATTAAGAAATTTTAACTTTGCTTAAGAATATTTCAAAAAGTAATGGGAATATTCTTAAAAAGTTTCTAATATAAGAAAGGGAATTTCTTTCCAAACAATTTGATATGAGAACGATTCTTGTACCTCAAAAACTTTTTGTGTTGGAGGCAATTTTGTCCATCAAGGTTCCAGGGCCACCTAATTCGCAGTTTTTAAAACCAAGATTTTTATTTATTGTCGGACATTTTTGGTCATAACTTTGAAACCACTTAAGATATCCTCGTAATTCTTTCACATCTTTATTGTGTGATTCCTGAGGATAGATTTGAGGGTATAAACGTCTTTGTGGATTAAAAATTGAGGTAGCTAGGGATGTTTTGGTCGGGGTGGTTTTTTTTCCTAATTTTATTAACAAATTCTAACTTTGCTTGAGAATATTTAAAAAAATAATGGGAGTATTTTTAAAAGGATTTTAGTCCAATAAAGGACATTTCTTTCCAAACAGTTCCGTATAAAAATGACTCTTGTACCTCAAAAACTTTTTGAGTTAGAGGCAATTTTGTCCCTCAAGGTCCCAGGGCCACCTAACTCGCAGTTTTTAAAACCAAGATTTTTATTTATTAACCGACATTTTTATTCATAACTTTGAAACTACTTAAGATATTTTCATAATTCTTTCACGTCTTTATTGTGAGATTCCTGGGGATGGATTTGAGGGTAAAAACGTCTTTGTGGATTCAAAATTGAGGTAGCTAAGGATGTTTTGTTTGGGGTGGTTTTTTTTGGTAGTTTTATTAACAAATTCTAACTTTGCTTAAGAATATTTCAAAAAGTAATGGGAATATTCTTAAAAAGTTTCTAATATAAGAAAGGGAATTTCTTTCCAAACAATTTGATATGAGAACGATTCTTGTACCTCAAAAACTTTTTGAGTTAGAGGCAATTTTGTCCATCAAGGTCCCAGGGCCACCTAATTCGCAGTTTTAAAAACCAAGATTTTTATTTTTTATCGGACATTTTTGGTCATAACTTGGAAACCACTTAAGATATTCGCATAATTCTTTCACATATTTATTGTGTGATTCCTGAGGATGGATTTGAGGGTAAAAAAGTCTTTGTAGGTTCAAAATTGAGGTAGCTAGAGATATTTTAGTTGGGGTGTTTTTTTTTGCTACTTTTATTAACAAATTTTAATTTTGCTTAAGAATATTTCAAAAAATAATGGGCATATTTTTAAAAGGATTTTAGTCCAATACAGGGCATTTCTTACCAAAAAATTTCATATAAAAATGACTCTCGCACCTCAAAAACTTTTTGAGTTAGAGGCAATTTTGTCCATCAAGGTTCCAGGACCACCTAACTCGCAGTTTTTAAAACCAAGATTTTCATTTATTAGCCGACATTTTTGCTCATAACTTGGAAACCAATTAAGATATTTTCATAATTCTTTCACACCTTTATTGTAAGATTCCTGAGGATGGATCTGAGGGTAAAAACGTCTTTGTGGATAAAAAATTGAGGTAGCTAGGGATGTTTTGGTTGGGGTGGTTTTTTTTACTACTTTTATTAACAAATTCTAATTTTACTTGAGGATATTTCGAAAAGTAATGGGAATATTTTTAAAAAGTTTCTAATAGAAGAAAGGGAATTTCTTTCCAAACAATTTGATATAAAAAGGATTCTTGTAACTCAAAAACTTTCCGAGTACCGTACTTTGTACCGTATAAGGTGTCGCTTGATTTTTTTTATTTTTAAATATATTTCCGCTTTTTTTAATTTGTTTTGTTGTTTTATTTACTCCTTTTTTTTAGCAGCATACGGATTTATTTATCAGAGGACTTTCTATGGTTTTTTTAGGCGTATATTGAGTAAACACTTACAGGCTTCGATTTCAGTATAATAAATTACAGTTAATAATATTTTGGGTTTTTGGTAACATTTTTGGTCATAACTTGAAGACCGTTCAAGATATTCTCATAATTCTTTCACATTTTTATTGCGAGATTCTTGAGGATGGATTTAAGTGTAAAAACGTCTTTGTGGGTTTAAAATTGAGGTAGCTAGGGAGGTTTTGGTTGAGATGATTTTTTTTGCTCTTTTTATGAACAAATTCTAATTTTGATTAAAAATATTTCAAAAAGTAATGGGAATATTTTTAAAAAGTTTTTAATATTAGAAAGGGAATTTCTTTCCGAACAATTTGATATGAAAACGTTTCTTGTAACTCAAAAACTTTTTGAGTTACAGGCAATTTTGTCCATCAAGGTCCTAGAGCCACCTAATTTGAAGTTTTTGGAACATAATTGGAATTACAAGATTTTTATTTATTAGCCGACATTTTTGGTCATAACTTGGAAACCACTTAAGATATTCGCATAATTCTTTTACATCTTTCTTGTGTGATTCCTGAGAATGGATTTGAGGGTAAAAACGTCTTTGTGGGTTAAAAATTTAGGTAGCTAGGGATGTTTTGGTTGGGGTGGTTTTTTTTGGTACTTTTATTAACAAATCCTAACTTTGCTTGCGGATATTTCAAAAAGTAATAGGAATATTCTTAAACACTTTTTAACATAGGAAAGGGAATTTCTTTTGAAACAATTTGATATGAGAACGATTCTTGTACCTCAAAAACTTTTTGAGTTAAAGGCAATTTTGTCCATCAAGGTCCCAGGGCCACCTAATTCGCAGTTTTTAAAACCAAGATTTTTATTTATTATCGGACATTTTTGGTCATAACTTGGAAACCACTCAAGATATTCTCGTAATTCTTTCACATCTTTATTGTGCGATTCCTGAGGATGGATTTGAGGGTAAAAACGTCTTTGTACATTCTTTAAATCATAAATCCTTGAACACACGAAGAAGCGCATTAAGAATAAGAATAGTGTACCAAACAGAGACAACAAAATTTTAAACAAATATTTAAGAAGGTTAACCTGATGACGGTACGCGAAAAACAGAAACGTTTGAAACTGAGCATCTACAGGAGGAAACATTTGAGTATTTTAAGTGGCGCTTTGTGTCTCTTTTTACCATAATAAACCGTAAAGGCACGCGATGTTTTATCTTTTTTTTATGAAACAAAAAATGGTTAATTATTAAAACTTAAACATATAATTAAAAAAAAAATAGTAGAGAGTCTCTTTTTAATTTATAAATGAAATATCCATTTTTTTAAACGTGTAGCGGTTTGAGGATGGCCTGATGTAAGCCGAAACGTCTTAAATATTTAGATTGTAGGAGTGGCCTTGAATTGACCGTAAATACAACTCGAATACTTAAGTGATTCGGGCACTAATGGAGGAATAAAATGCAATGGACACGAGGAAAAATTAAAATTCTCTTATTTTTGAGTAAGATATTTTAATGAATAGGACGGTATAATTTGAAAATGTGTAGTGGAAGAATGATATGTGTTACAAGAGTCCAGAAATTTATTTTTAGGCATGAAAATCTACTTGAGAACTAAAGAAACACAATTAGCCGACATTTTTGGTCATAACTTGGGAACCACTTAAGATATTTTCATAATTGTTTTACATCGTTATAGTGAAATTCCTGAGGATGGATTTGAGGGCAAAAACGTCTTTGTGGGTTAAAAATTGAGGTAGCTAGGGATGTTTTGGTTGGGGTGGTTTTTTTTGCTACTTTTATTAACAAATTTTAAGTTTGCTTGAGAATATTTCAAAAATTAATACGAATATTCTTAAAAGGTTTTTAACATAAGAAAGAGAATTTCTTGCCAAATAATTTGATATGAGAACGATTCTTGTAACTCAAAAACTTTTTGAGTTAGAGGCAATTTTGTCCATCAAGGTCCCAGGGCCACCAATTCGCAGTTTTTAAAACCAAGATTTTTATTTATTAGCCAACATTTTTGGTCATAACTTGGAAACTACTTAAGATATTTTCATAATTCTTTTACACTTTATTGTAAGATTCCTGAGGATGGATTTGAGGGTAAAAACGTCTTTGTGGGTTTAAAATTGAGGTAGCTAGGGATGTTTTGGTTGGGGTGGTTTTTTTTGCTACTTTTATTAACAAATTCGAACTTTGCTTGAGAATATTTCAAAAAGTAATGGGAATTTTATTAAAAAGTTTTTATCATAAGAAAGGGAATTTCTTTCCAAATAATTTGATATGGAAACGATTCTTGTAACTCAAAAACTTTTTGAATTAGAGGCACTTTTGTCCATCAAGGTCCTAGGGCCACCAATTCGCAGTTTTTAAAACCAAGATTTTTATTTATTAGCCGACATTTTTGGTCATAACTTTGAAACCGCTTAAGATATTTTCATAGTTCTTTCACAGCATTATTGTAGGATTCCTGAGGATCGATTTGAGGGTAAAAACGTCTTTGTAAGTTAAAATTTAAGTTAGCTAGGGATGTTTTAGTTGGGGTACTTTTTTACGCAACTTTCATGAACAAATTCCAACTTTCCTTGAGGATATCTTAAGAAATAGTGGGACTATGCTTAAAACGGTTTTAATTTCAAAAAGAGCAATTCTTGCCAAATAATTAAAAACAGTCTTGAGCTAAATCGATCTTGTCGAAGGCTTTAGTGAAGTCTGGAAAGACTTCAGGAACAGGAAAGTGTGCCGGTCTTTGTCGTCAAGCATTTAATAAATTGTCACTGTTAAATTACGATGTTTTATTTATTTGTGATTCCTTAATTTTTTTCAGGCTTTTGACGTCCTTAGAAAGAGGAAGAAGAAGAAATATTGTGCAGGTAAGAAATCAATAATTTCTTAGAGGCATTTCAGTTGTTTAAAGAAGAAATAGACGAATTTATTCAGTTAATTACAGTTAATAGTTACAGATGTTCTTTTAAAATTTAAAAAATGGTACAATTATGTACAGTATTCAAAGTACAATTTGATATATGAAGAATTCTTGTAGCTCAAGCGCTTCTTGAGTTATACTCAGTTTTATGAGGGCTTAATTTTAAAAGTAAATTGTGTGCACCAAAATTGAACTTCAATTCAAGATAATTCCGGAAATATTTCAGGCACTTCAATGGGGTTTTCAGTGAAAGTTACAGAAATTCTTACTGAACAATTTGATATACGAAGAATTCCTGTAGCTCAAGCGGTTCTTAAGTTATACTGAGTTTTATGAGGGATGGACATCGGATTAATTGGAAAAATTGTGTGCACCAAAATTGAACTTCAAATCAAGATAATTCCGGAAATATTCCAGGCACTTTAATGGGGTTTTCAGTGAAAGTTACAGAAATTCTTACTGAAGAATTTGGTATATGAAGAATTTCTGTAGCTCAAGCATTTCCTGAGTTACACTCACTTTTATGAGGGATAGACATCGGATTAATTGGAAAAATTTTGTGCACCAAAATTGAAACTCAATTCAAGATAACTCCAGAAATATTCTAGGTACTTTAATGGGGTTTTTAGTAAAAATTGCATAAATTCTTACTGAACAATTTGATATATGAAGAATTGCTGTGCCTAAAGTAGTTCTTGAGTTACACACAGTTTTATGAGGGATGGATATTGGTGATGATTAACATATGATTATCCTCAAATGCTTAGAAGGTAATGAGTACTTAGAGGACTCTTGCAAGCAATCAAAGTGCCTCAGATACTTTAAAGACTTCCAGATTACCCTCAAATGCCTGGAAGAAGCTTCTGAGTACTTAGAAGACTCTTACAGGCAATCAAAGTGCCTCAGATTCTTCAAAAAGACCCTTAGATTACCCTCAAATTCCTGTAAGAAGCTTTTGAGTACTTAGAGGACTCTTACAGGCAATCAAAGTGCCTCAGATTCTTGAAAAAGACTCTCAGATCACCCTCAAATGCCTGGAAGAAGCTTCTGAGTACTTAGAGTCACTCCTGCACTAAAAATTCCAATCTTTCGACTTCTATTATAGAAATTTCACTGTTCTCAGATGAAATAAAACGCAAAATGTGGTACTAAAATTTTATTGGAAAAGCATAAGATGAATGGTAAACAAATCAATAAATAACACAGTTCCTTTCCTATGTTTTAAGTGCTTTAAACAATAAAGGCCAAAAAAATAAACGTAATTATTGTGGGTCCTTTATGAAGAAACTCGACTGTATACACGTCTGGTCAATTGCCTTCACGGGTGCCTTAGGAGCCTTTTCTTGTCCTCGGTGTATATGTTGTAAAATCGATTGCAGAGCAAATATCCATATTTATTCACCCTGTGTTTTCCGAACTTTGTTTGCCCCGTTTATTGTAACCTAAGCAAGCTTTTACTGTGTAGAATTTTTTTTTTGTAAGAAATGCACGTTTATTACCCTAAATCTACACCTAAATTTGTCAAGGTTTTCGCTTGTTGTTAAGTCAATATTAATTATACGGTTTAAGGTCATAATATGTACAAAACGCTACGTATTAACTAAATGAAAAATATAAAAATAATCGATTTCTTCTGTTCCGGACTTTATTGTTCTTCCTTCACCTCGTCGTACTGGGCGAACTTCAGGAAAACCTGTTCCAGGGTGGTTTGGCTGAAGCTGTACTCCTCGATGTTAAGCTCAACTTTGGCTAAAAAAAAAATATTTATTTATTTATTTATTTATCATAAAAGCATAAACGTTACACTCCAAAAAGTGCCTTAAATCGGAATTTTTAACATGAATTTTGAACGTTATTGAGTTGTCATTTTTTCATTTCTGCAAGAAATTATTTGTCTCGTATTGGCAATTGAATATCTTAAGTTCTAGTGGTTGGAATTCTGTAATTATTAATTTCTGAGATACTTCAAGGGCTTTGTAAGTGTTTTCTAAAAAAATCATTAAAATCCGTTCACTAGAAGTCAAGATATTGAAATTCTTAGTCCAGGAGTGCCTGGAAGTAATAAAATAATTTGTGTCATATTAGAAATTAAATATCTTAAGTTCTAGTAATTGAACTGCTGTAATTATTGATTTATAAGATACTCCAAGGGGTTTTTAAGTATCTTATGAAAAAATCATTGAAATCCGTTCACTAGAAGTCAAGATATTGAAGTTCTTGGTTCAGGAGTGCCTGGACGAAATAAAATAATTTGTCTCTTATTAGAAATTGAATATCTTGAGTTCTAATGGTTGAAATATTGTAATTATCAATTTATAAGATACTCCAAGGGCTTTTCAAGTATTTTATGAAAAAATCATTCAAATCCGTTTACTAGAAGTCAAGAGATTGAAATTCTTAGTCCAGGAGCACCTGGACGAAATGAAATAATTTGTCTCTTATTAGAATTTAAATATCTTGAGTTCTGGTTATTGAAATGTTGCGATTATTAATTTCTACGATTTACCATGGGGTTTTTAAGTATTTTATAAAAAAACCATTAAAATCCGTTTACTACTTGTCAAAATATTGAAATTCTTAGTCTAGGAGCGCCTGGACAAAATGAAATAATTTGTCTCTTATTAGGAATTGAATATCTTGAGTTCCAGTAGTTGAAATTCGGTAATTATTAAATTCTAAGATACTCCAAGGGGTTTTCAAGTATATTATGAAAAAATCATTAAAATGCGTTCACTAGAAGTCAAGATATTAAAATTCTTAGTCTAGGAGTGCCTGGATGAAATAAAATAATTTGTCTCATATTAAAAATTGAATATCTTGAGTTCTGGTAGTTGAAATGTTATGATTATTAATTTCTACGATTTTCCAAGGGGTTTTTAAGTATTTTGTGAAAAAATCGTTTAAATCCGTTCACTAGAAGTGAAGATATTAAAATTCTTAGTCCAGGAGTGCCTGGAAGATATAAAATAATTTGTCTCTTATTAGAAATTGAATATCTTAAGTTCTAGTAGTTCAAATTGTGTAGTTATTAATTTTTGCGATACTCCAAGGGCTTTTCAAGTATTTTGTAAAAAAATTATTAAAATCGATGTACTAGAAGTCAAGATATTGAAATTCTTATTCCAGGAGTGCCTGAACGAAATAAAATAATTTGTCTCTTGTTAGAAATTGAATATCTTGAGTTCTAGTGGTTCAAATGCTGTAATTATTATTTCTTAAGATACTTCAAGGGCTTTTCAAGTATTTTATAAAAAATCATTAAAATCCGTTCACTAGAAGTCAAGATATTAAAATTCTTATTCCAGGAGTGCCTGGACGAAATAAAATAATTTGTCTCTTATTGGAAATTGAATATCTTGAGTTCTAGTGGTTCAAATTGCGTAGTTATTCATTTTTGAGATACTTCAAGGGGTTCTCAAGTATTCTATGAAAACATCATTAAAATCCATTCACTAGAAGTCCAAATAATAGAATTCTTAGTCCAGGAGTGCCTGGAAGAAATAAAATAATTTGTTTCATATTAGAAATTTATTATCTTAAGTTCTAGTGATTGAAATGATGTGACTATTGATTCCTAAGATACTTCAAGGACTTTTCAAGTATTTTATAAAAAAATCATTAAAATCCATTTACTATAAGTCAAGATATTGAAATTCTTAGTGTAGGAGTGCCTGCAAGAAATAAAATAATGTGTCTCTTATTGGCAATGGAATATCTTAATTTCTAGTGGCTAAAAGATTTGAGATTTGTATAAATCAGACATAGGGCAACTTCAACAGCTGTGCTGTACCTCAGTGAATTTTGCACCTAAAAGAACATCTTTATTAAGAAATTCATCGTCAGGGAACCTGCTATAATTCCCTGAAAAAAAAAACAATAAAATCCCTCAATAACTTCTTGAGTTATCCTCAAAAGTGTCTCTACATAAACTGACAAATCTTTGAAATTTAATTATTTATTTATTTATTATAAAAAGAGTCAAAAACACTCAAAATATTTGTAGTATTAAGTGTCTAAAATCGGATTTTTTAACACGAATTTTGAAAGTTATTCAGTTGTACCTAAAAGGATGATTTGTTTATTTATTTAACACAAAAACACTCGAAATATCTAAGTGTCTAAAGTCTGAATTTTTAACACGAATTTTGAAAGTTCTCCAGTTGTACCTAAAAGCGTCATTTATTTATTTATTTAACACAAAAAAAGTCAAAAACACTTGAAATATTTGTAGTATTAAGTGTCTAAAATCGGATTTTTAACACGAATTTTGAAAGTTATTTAAGTGTTACCTAAAAGTGTCTATATTGGAGAACTAGTTGTTGTAAACCTGTGGTTTTAGTAAATGAAATAAAATTAATTTAGTCAATCTGTTACTGATTGTAAAGAAAAATAATAGAGGATTCTTCTCTACATAGTAGAGCCTGACAAAGTAGACAATCAGATAATGTAGAGCTTATCTAAATTAATTTATTTTTTTAAGGTTGTTTAAAGAGATATTTTAAGATAATTGACTCAGTTTCACGATCAGTTTTTTATTTCTACATGAAATACTTTGTCTCGTATTGGAAATTGAATAACTTGAGTTCTAGTGGTTAAAATGCTGTAATTATTAATTTTTGAGATAATCCAAGGGCTTTTCAAGTATTTTGTGAAAAAATCATTAAAATCCGTTCTCTAGAAGTCAAGTTATTGAAATTCTTAGTTCAGGAGTGCCTGGACGAAATAAAATAATTTGTCTCATATTGGAAATTAAATATGTCGGGTTCTAGTAGTTGAAATGCTGTAATTATTAATTTTTAAGATTCTCCAAGGGCTTTTCAAGTATTTTATGAAAAAATCATTGAAATCCGTTCACTAGAAGTGAAGATATTGAAATTCTTAGTCCAAGAGTGCCTGGACGAAACAAAATAATTTGTCTCGTATTGGAAATTGAATATCTTGAGTTCAAGTGGTTTAAATTCTTTAATTATCAAATTCTGAGATACTTCAAGGGCTTTTTAAGTATTTTATGAAAAAATCATTAAAATCCGTTCATTAGAAGTGAAGATATTGAAATTCTTAGTCCAGGAGTGCCTGGACGAAATAAAAAAAATTGTCTCTTATTAAGAATTGAATATCTTGAGTTCTAGTGGTTGAAATTCGGTAATTATTGATTTCTAAGATACTCCAAGGGGTTTTTAAGTATTTTATGAAAAAAATCACTAAAATCCCTTTACTAGAAGTCAAGATATTGAAATTCTTATTCCAGGAGTGCCTGGACGAAACAAAATAATTTGTCTCATATTGGAAATTGAATATGTCGGGTTCTAGTAGTTGAAACGCTGTAATTATTAATTTCGGAGATACTCCAAGGAGTTTTCAAGTATTTTATGAAAAAATCATTAAAATCCGTTCACTACTTGTCAAAATATTAAAATTCTTAGTCTAGGAGTGCCTGGACGAAATGAAATAATTTGTCTCATATTGGAAATTAAATATCTTGATTTTTAGTGGTTGGAATGCTGTAAATATTAGTTTCTAAGATTCTCCACGGGCTTTTCAAGTATTTTATGAAAAAATGATGAAAATCCGTTAACTAGAAGCCAAGATATTGAAATTCTTAGTCCAGGAGTGCCTGGACGAAATAAAATAATTTGTCTCTTATTGGAAATTGAATATCTTGAGTTTTAGTGATTGAAATTCTGTAATTATTGATTTCTAAGATACTACAATGGCTTTTCAAGTATTTTGTGAAAAAAATCATTAAAATCCATTGACTAGAAGTCAAGATATTGAAATTCTTAGTCCAGGAGAGCCTGGACGGAATAAAATAATTTGTCTCTTATTGGCAATTGAATATCTTAATTTCAACTCGAAAAAATGTTGTAATTATTGATTTTTAAGATACTCCAAGAAATAGTTTTCAAGTTATCATAGATATAAGTGCAATTTGTCTAAATCCGACATAGGGCAACTGAAACAGCTGTACCTCAGTGAATTTTGCACCTAAAAGAACATTTTTACTAAGAAATTCATCCTCAGGGTACCTGCTTTAATTCTTTTAAAGAAACATAATAATTCCTCAATCATTTCTTAAGTTATCCTCAAAAGTGTCTCTACATAACCCGACAAATCCTCGAAATGTAATTGTTTTCCTCGCCTCATAGGTACACCTCTGATAAATCTGAGTCTAACTCAAAAAGTCCTTGAGCCACAGGAATTCTTCGTACATCAAAATGTTCCTTAAGAACCCCCTCAACTTAATATTGATAAAAAAAATCATAAACATTATAGTTACCTTTCTCTAGTTGTCTAAAGCAATTAGCCAATGACGGAACACTTTGTTGAGGCACACTAAAGACTAATCGATCAACAAACGACTCCTCCAGGGTGGTATCTTGAAATATGCCTGTAAATTAACGACCATATATTGCCCAAATATTCGGTTAATAATTACATTACCTGCGACGAAATCCTTCACTTCCTGATGTAAATCGGCGGAATGCGAACTTTGACCCGATTCGCCCACTTTAAGTTTCATTTCTAAGGTGTAACCTGCGCCGTAGAGGTTTTTTAAATGTTGAGTGGAACCCAAACACCTAAAAACAATCGAACTAAAGGGTGGGAATCGAGAAAATAGTTAATAGAAACCTCAGTTCTCCCTTAACAGTTATGCCGACCCTTGAACATAAGGCGTCCGCTTCTTCCATGGAGTGTGTGGTCAGGATGGCACCCTTTGAACCCTGTTTTATAAAAAACTATTATTAGCACAAGGTTTCGACCCTCAAAACATCCATCTTTAGACATCCGTGTACATTGTGCGGTAAGAATTGTGAAAATATTTGCAGTACTTCTTGAGATATTACTCAAAATTGTTTAAGTTTTTGCCCAAACAAGGTCCAACTTAAAGGAGTGTAACTCAAAGGGTTTTTAAGCTAAACGGATGTTTTGTGCCTCGAATTCATCGTCAGGTGTGCCTTTAGATTATGTTGAAGGAATTATTGAAATACTCTTAGTAGTTTTTGAGTTATCTTCAAAAGTGTGTTTATACGAGTTGTTAAATATGAAACTGACATGTAATTTTTAGGCCTCCAGGTTTATCCCTTGTAAATCTGAGTGTAGCTCAGAAAGTTCTGGGGCTATAAAGATTCTTCGTATATCAAAATGGTCTTTAGGAATCACCTCAACTTTGAGTGAAAACCTCATTAAAATGCCTGTAATAGATTTCCAGTTATCCTGGATAGAAATGAAACTTGTATTGATAGAAATTAAATCAGGCATGACTCAAGTAAAACAGCTGTAACTCAATGAATTTTGCACGTAAAACGGAATTTTTTACATTAAATTCATCTTCGAAAGACCCTCTATAATTCCCTAAAAAAAACATGAAAATCCCTCAATAACTTCTTAAGTTATCATTCACATGATGAAGAAATTCCAATTATTCAACTGCCTGGAAGAATCAAATTATTTTTATGTTTAACGCACTATACTGGTCGGACAAACTAAGACCTCGAGTGCAACGTATTAGAAGAACTCGTTTGCCTGACGTGTATATTTAACGCGTCACTCGTATATGGTTCCGGTTTTGGGATTTCACGAAGGCCTTTGACAGGGTTTGATAAGTTGGTTAATACTCATTTTGCATTAAATATAGCAGTTAGTTGAACTAACTCAACTGCCTGGAATTAATTAAATAATCCTTCCAGGCAGTGGAAGATAGATTGGCTAATTAAAGTAGTGCTCAATTATGAAAAAAAACTGTGCCTTAAGGAAATGTGAAAATCTGAGTGTAGCTCAGAAAGTTCTTGAGCTACATGAGTTGTTTGTATATGAAAATGTTCCCTGGGAATCATGTCAATTATGAGTGAAAACCTCATTAAAATGCCTGGAATAGTTTTCCAGTTATCTTGGATAGAAGTGAAACTTGTATGGATAGAAATAATATCAGGCATGGCTCAAGTAAAACAGCTGTAGATCAGTGAATTGTGCACCTAGAAAGAAATTTTTGGCAAGGAATTGATCCTTTAGAAGTTTCCTGTAATTCACTGAATGAAACATGAAAATCCCTCAACAACTTTTTGAGTTATACTCAAAAGGATCTTAGCATGTAATATGTTAAATCTCATTCTTAAGTTTGATTTTTGGGCTCACTTAGGTCCACGTAAATTTGATTGTAGCTCAAAAAGTTGATGAGCTACAAGAATTTTTCATATATGAAAATGTTCCTTATGAATCACCTCAACTTTGTGTAAAAACCTCATTAAAATAGCTGAAATAGTTTTTAAGTTACTATGGATAGAAGTGAAACTTGTATGGACAGAAATAATATCAGGCAAGGTCCAACTAAAACAGCTGTAACTCAGTGAATTTTGCACCTAAAATTGAATGTTTGGCAATAAGTTTATCCTTAAGGAACCCCCTATAATTTAGTAAAAAAAATTATAAATCCGTTAATAAATTTATGAGTTATCCTCAAAAGAATCTCGGCATGGAATGTAAAGTTTCATTTTTGGCCTCACCTAGGTCCACTCCTCGTAAATCTAACTGTAGCTCAGAAAGTTCTTGAGCTACAAGAATTTTTCATATATGAAAATGTTCCTTAGGAATCACCTCAACTTTAAGTAAAAACCTCATTAAAATGCCTGGAATAATTTTCCAGTTATCCTGGATAGAAGTGAAACTTGTATTGATAGAAATAATATGAAGCAAGGCTCAACTAAAACAGCTGTATCTCAGTGAATTTTGCATATAAAATTGAATGTTTGACAATAAGTTTATCCTTAAGGAACCCCCTATAATTTAGTAAAAAAATAATAAAAATCCGTCAATAATTTTTTGAGTTATCCTCAAAAGAATCTCAGCATGTAATGTAATTTCATTAGTGGCCTCACCTAGATCCACTCCTCGTATATCTGACTGTAGCTCAGAAAGTTCTTAAGCTATAAAAATTCTTCATACATGAAAATATTCTTTAGGAATTATTTCAACTTCAAGTGAAAATCTTATTAAAATGCCTGGAATAATTTTCCAGTTATCCTGGATAGAAGTGAAACTTGTATTGATAGAAATAATATCAGGCATGGCTAAAGTTAAACAGCTGTAACTCAGTGAATTTTGCACCTAAAATTAAGTGTTTAGCAGCACATTTATCCTTAAAGAACCTCCTATAACTCAATGAAAAAAACATAAAAATCCGTTAATAAGTTTTTGAGTTATCCTCAAAAGAATCTGGGCATGTAATGTAAAGTTTCATTTTTGGCCTCACCTAGGTCCACTCCTCGTAAATCTGACTGTAGCTCAGAAAGTTCTTAAGCTATAAGAATTCTTCATGCATGAAAATATTTCTTAGGAACCACCTCAGCTTTAAGTAAAAACCCCATTAAAATTCCTGGAATAGTTTTTCTTTACCTTCTGGTTTATGGTTAAATGCACTCAACTGCCTGGAATTAATTACATAATTCTTCTTTAGACTTGTTAGGTGCACCTATCCACTCTCCTTAGCCTCTGGGTTATGGTTAAATGCATATGGTTAAAACAGCATCATTTCTCTTAATAAATCACTCCCTGTACTTGAAAACGAACATCCAATCTTCACCATATAACGGAACGTTTGAATACTGTAGCGTCACGTTGTGGTATCCAAAACTATACCGGTAGGGCAAGTTGAGTGCGGAAATCTTTACATTAACCTTAAGTCACCTTGCTAAGGGCCTAGTAGGATATTAATATTGTTAAGTTCTTACCTGAAAACTGGCCAATATAGTGTCCCACAGGAACCGTTTACTTCTAGGGTCCATGCCAGTACTCGGCTCATCCAACAGGACGATTTTCGGGTTTCCCACCATGGACATGGCGAAACTCAGTTTCCTCTTCGTACCTCCCGAGCACATTTTCACTTGTTTGTCCGCGTGCTCCTGAATTTGTAGGCCACTAATAAAATTATCGATATCGTTATCGAGATCGTCATCAAGATCGATATTATTGATTTACTTTATGTACGCGTTGACGATCTTGTCGATCTCTTGATGCGGTACTCCTCGGATCGCTGCGTAAGTTTCCAAATGTTCGCGCACGGTGATGTTTTTCCATAAGGCGTCGTGCTGGGGACAGTAACCGAGCAATTGGAACGCTGAGTTTAGGTTCGATGTAATCGTTTGACCTCCAATGAAGACCTTGAAATTTGTCCGGATTATTACTCAGAATGCAGTAAAGTTATTACAGGAGGAGGTGCTACTGGGGTTCAAAGGTCAATAAGAGTCGAGGCTTGGACTTTCGATGATTGGGGTGTTTGAAGGGTGGTGTCATCTGCAAATAGGCTGAGTTGCCCCGGGGCATTTGTGTACAAAAGAACTCTCTGACGTGAATGTTCAATAAAATGGAGATGTCAACTTTGAGCTGCTGTCAATCAAGTTATGGTGAAATCACTGAGATAAAATTTTAACATTAAGTACTGGCATGAATTCTAATTACAGAAATGTAAATTTTGTTCTTCTAAGTTAAATAGAACCGAAATTATACGCATATTTGGCAACCCCCTTTTTTTTATGCAAGAAAATGAAAATGTCGACTTTGACCAGCTATCATTCAAATTATGGCGAAGGTACCGGGTTATAAAATTAATATGAGATAAAGGCATACATATCAATTATAAAAATTTCAATTTCTCTAGTTTGAGATGAATAGAAAGAATAATATGACCAGGTTTGACAAAGTAGAAAAGGAACTCAATAAAAAACTTTCACAAGCTGTCAATCACGTTATGGTGAAAGTACGGGAATAAAATTTTAATATTAAGTACTTGCATAAATTCTTATTACAGAAATGTAAATCTTGTTCTTCTAAGTAAAATAGAACCGAAATTATACGCATATTTGGCAACCCCCTTTTTATTATGCAAGAAAATGAAAATGTCGACTTTGACCAGCTGTCATTCAAATTATGGCGAAGCCACTGGGTTACAAATATAACATGACATAAAGGCATGCATACCAATTACAAAAATATCAACTTCCTTAGTCTGACATAAATAGAAACAAAATTATGAGTAAATTCGATAAGCCTAAACAAAAATTCAACACAAAACTTTTACAGACTATCAATTCACGTTATGGTGAAGGTGCGGGAATAAAATTTCAAATTTAAAGTACTGGCATAAATTTCAAATATCAATTGTCAATTTCCTTTTTCTAAGTAAAACAGAACCGAAATTATGAGCAAATTTAAAAACCACTCTTGATTATTTAAAAAAAAATAGAAATGTCTACTTTCAATCAAGTTATGGTGAAGGCACCGGGTTACAAAATCAATATGACGTAAGGGCACGCATTCCAGTTATAAAAATGTCAACTTCTCCGGTTTGAGATAAATAGAAAGAACGCTACGACTAGGTTTGACAAAGTAGATAAGAAAACTCAATACAAAACTTTCACAAGCTGTCAATCACGTTATGGTGAAGGTACGAGGATAAAATTTTAACGATAAGTACTGGCATGAATTCTAATTACAGAAATGTAAATTTCATTCTCGTAAGTTAAATAGAAATGAAGTTATACGCATATTTGGAAACCGCCCTTTTATTAATCAAGAAAATGAAAATGTCGACTTTGACCAGGTGTCATTTTAATTATGGCGAAGGCACCGGACTACAAATTTAATATGACGTAAAGGCATGCATACCAATTACAAAAATGTCAACTTTCTTAGTCTAAAATAAATAGAAACGAAATTAGGATTAAAGTTCACAAAATAGAAAATAATTCAATTTGAGACTTTCGCTGGCTGTCAATCACGTTATGGTGAAAGCGCAAGGATAAAATAGTAATATGAAATACTAGCATAAATTCCAAATACAAAAATTTAAATTCTCCTTCTCCAAGTAAAATAGGACCAAAATTATAAGCAAATTTGAAAACTCTCTTTTTATTATTCAAAAAAAAAAGAAATGTCATGTTTGACAGGCTATAAATCAAGTTATGGCGAAGGTGCCAGGGTACGAATTTAATATGACATACAGGCATGCATACCTAGTATAAAAATGTCAATCTCCCTAATCTGTGACCAACAGAACCGAAATTACGACTGGATTTGACAAACTCAAAAAAAAACTTAACACAAGATTTTCATAGGCTATCAATCACGTTATGGCGAAGGCACCGGAATAAAATTTTGACTTTAAGTACACGCATGAATTCCAATTATGAAAATGTAAATTTCCCTCTTCTAAGTAAAATAGAACCGAAATTATACGCAAATTTCAAAAATCACAATAAAATGTTTGCAACAGAATTGAAGTTATTATTAAACGAGAGCCTGGACTAAGCAAAGTCATGTACATTAATCAATATCAAGCTTTCAGTGCTAATAATCAATAATCCATGAAAACTTGTCCAACTATATTTGAAAAACCATTGAAATTCTTGCCTCAGAAGCTGAAATACGGGAACTTTTTTAACAGGGGCGCCTGGACTAAATATGTAACATTCTTCTCATGTATATTAGTGAATATCGTGAGTTCTAGTGTTCAAAATCATGTGATTTTTAAGTCATGGCTTCTCGAAGGTGTTCTTTAACTATATTTAAAAAATTATTAAAATTGGTGCAACAGGGGCTGAGATATGGGAGTTTTTATTACAGGAGTGCCTGGACTAAACCTTATCACTTGCATTATGTGCGTTAGTTTATATCTTGGCTTCCAGTGTTTAGAAAGCACCGGGTTAAAAAATTAATCTGACATTCACACCCAACGTTTCGATCTTTATCAGAGCATTCTCAGGACCTTTGACAAATCATATGGGGATTATGAAAACGAGAAACTACTTATGCAAAAAGGTTTTCAGGATCCATCAACTAAAAGCGCCTTTTCCAGTCTTTTAAGTGACAAGTGACGTTTGTCATATTGCGCTTTTTAGCCCCTAAATACTAAAAACCTCAAGTACCTTTCCTCTGGTCGGTGCTTCTTCGGCCGTAATGATCTTCATCGTTGTCGTTTTTCCGGCCCCGTTATGTCCCAACAGTCCGAACACTTCTCCGGCGTAAACGGCCAACGATAACGATTTGACCGCCACCTTCACCTTTTCCTCATTTTCGTCTCCTTTAATACACGTGGAGCAACACGATTGCTTCGTCTTATACTCCTTATGTAGGTCCTAAAATTTGGGAATTGTTTGTTTAATTTTAAGGGAAGAACCCTGTTAACTTGAGCTTTTAATAGGGTGGTACCGTAAACTGGGTAGACATTATGATATACCGGTCGGGTCAGTACAGTGCGTAAAACGTCGCGCTAACCTTAAGTGGCTTTAATTTTTTATATGCTGACGACACCCGTTTGATCCTGGGCTATGTCCTTTGATTCAAAAAGTTTGCTGATGATACCTATACGAGCATTTGTTGAATATTGTCAAGTTGATCATGCTCACCCCACTTTACGGTACCAGAGGACAGAACAAAAATGATAAAAAATACGCTTTACATAAAATATACGTTGAAGGAACGACGTTTCGTACCTGGACCATCACCACCGGTGGATTCTTCAGGCTTTTGGCCCTCGCCAACGTCTTCACTTTCTCACGTTCGGACTTGACGTCTCGATCCTCGTTTCCACCCTCGGGTTCTCCGACTTCTAGCACCTCGTTTGGGGTATTGTCCTGAAATAAAACGATTTGGAGTGTATTAATGTCAACAAATAAAACGGGGGGTGTAGTTAGTAGAGGATTTTACAAAAAATTCCCTTCAAGTATTAGGCAAAGGGCAGCCTAGAGGGTTGGGTGTTGTTTCCCAGCAAAATTGATCAAATTTGCTTATAATTTTAGTTCTAGTTGACTTAGAAGGGTAAAAGTTACATTTTTATAATTGAAATTCATGCCTGTACTTAATGTCAAAATTTTATTCTGGTGCCTTCACCACGACGTGATTTACAGCTTCTTAAAGTTAGCATTTTAATTTTTTTAAATAATAAAAGAGTGGTTTCCAAATTTGCTTGTAATTTCAGTTATGTTTTATTTAGAAGGAAGTAAGTTACATTTTTATAATTGGAATTCATGCCTGTACTTAACGACAAAATTTGATCCCGGTGCCTTCACCACGACGTGATTTACAGCTTCTTAAAGTCGGCATTTCCATATTTTTGAATAATAAAAGAGTGGTTTTCAAATTTGCTTGTAATTTCAGTTCTACTTCAGCTAGAAGAGGCAAAGTTACATTTTTATGATTGGAATTCATCTCTGTACTCGACGTTAAACTTTTATCTCGGTGCCTTCACCATGACGTGATTTACAGCTTCTTAAAGTCGGCATTAAAATTTTTTTTAATAATAAAAGAGTAGTTTTTAAATTTGCTTGTATTTTCAGTTCTACTTCACTTCGAAGAGGGAAAGTTACATTTTTATAATTGGAATTCATGCCTGTACTTGGTGTCAAAATTTTATTCTAGTGCCTTCACCATGACGTGATTGACAGCTTCTTAAAGTTAGCATTTTAATTTTTTTGAATAATCAAAAAACGGTTTCGAAACTTGCTTGTAATTTCAGTTCTACTTTACTTAGAAGGGGAAAAATTACATTTTTATAATTGGAATTCATGCCTGTACTTAATGTCAAAATTTTATCCTGCTGCCTTCACCATAACGTGATTGACAGCTTCTTAAAGTTGAAATTGCTTTTTTTTTGAATATTAATAGGGTGGTTTTTAATTTGCTTATAATTTTAATTCTAGTTTACTTAAAAATGGCAAATTTACATTTTTATAATTAAAATTCATGCCTGTACTTAATGTCAAAATTTTATCCCGATGCCTTCACCATAACGTGATTTACAGCTTCTTAAAGTTGGAATTTCCATTCTTCTGAATAATAAAAGAGTGGTTTTCAAATTTGCTTGTAATTTCAGTTCTGTTTTACTTAAATAAGTGAAAAATACATTTTTATAATAAGAATTCATGCCTGTACTTAATGTCAAAATTTTATGCTGGTGCCTTCACCATGACGTGATTTACAGCTTCTTAAAGTCGGCATTTCCATATTTTTGAATAATAAAAGAGTGGTTTTCAAATTTGCTTGTAATTTCAGTTCTACTTCAGCTAGAAGAGGCAAAGTTACATTTTTATGATTGGAATTCATCTCTGTACTCGACGTTAAACTTTTATCTCGGTGCCTTCACCATGACGTGATTTACAGCTTCTTAAAGTCGGCATTAAATTTTTTTTTAATAATAAAAGAGTAGTTTTTAAATTTGCTTGTATTTTCAGTTCTACTTCACTTCGAAGAGGGAAAGTTACATTTTTATAATTGGAATTCATGCCTGTACTTGGTGTCAAAATTTTATTCTAGTGCCTTCACCATGACGTGATTTACAGCTTCTTAAAGTTAGCATTTTAATTTTTTTGAATAATCAAAAAACGGTTTCGAAACTTGCTTGTAATTTCAGTTCTACTTTACTTAGAAGGGGAAAAATTACATTTTTATAATTGGAATTCATGCCTGTACTTAATGTCAAAATTTTATCCTGGTGCCTCCACCATAACGTGATTGACAGCTTGTGAAAATAGAGTGTTGAATTTTTCTTTGGGTTTCTGAAATTTGCTCATCATTTCGTTTCTGTTGATCTCAGATTGGGTCAGTTGATATTTTTAGAATTGGCATGCATGCCTTTATATCATATTAGTTTTTTAACCCGGCGCCTCCACCATAGCATGAGTAACAGCTTATCAAACGTGACATTTCCATTTTTAGAAATATTCAATGGTAGTTTTCAAATTTGCTCATAACTTCATTTCTAATTTACATAGAAAGAAGCAGTTTACATTTTTATAATTAAAATTCAACCTGTGGTTTATGTTGAAATTTAATTCCTGCACCTTCACCATAACGTGATTGACAAATCTTGCATTGAGTTTTTCTTCGAATTTAGGAAATCTTGCTGTGAGTTCATTTGTATTGGTCTCATATTAAATAAATTATTATTTTTAGAAATAAAATACATGCCTTTAGGTTATATTAATTTTGTGACTCAGGGCCTTCGCCATAGCATAAATGACAGCTAGTCAAAGTTGACATTACTATTTTGTTGAATAATAATATGGGGATTTTTAAATTTGCTCATAGTTTTGATTCTATTATACTTAGAAGAGAGAAATTTACATTTTTATAATTGGAATTTATACCTGTATTTGACCTTAAAATTTTATCCTAGTACCTTCACCATAACGTGATTTACAGCTTTTAAAACTTGACTTATTAATTTTTTTTTTAATAATAAAAAGGTGGTTTAAAAATTTGCTCATAGTTTCGGTTCTATTTAGCTTAGAAAGACAAAAATTACAAGTTTATAATTGGAACTTATGTCTGTATCTAACCTTAAAATTTTATCCTGGTGCCTTCACCATAACGGGATTGACAGCCTGTGAGAAATTTTCTGTTGAATTTTCGTCGAGTTTATCAAATGTAGTCATAATTGCATTTCTATGCCTCTCAAATTCGAGAACTTAACATTTTTAGAATTGGTATGTGTGCTTTTACTACATATAAAATTTGTAACTCGGTGCCTTCGCCATAACTTGAATGATAGCAGGTCAAAGCTGACAATTCCATTTTTTTTTAATAATCACGGGTGGTTTTCAAATTTGCTTATAATTTCGGTTCTATTTTACTAAGAAAAAGAAAATTTGCATTTTTATAATTACGATTTATGCCAGTACTTAATGTTAAAATTTTATCCCAGTGCCTTCACCACAAAGGGATTTACAGCCCATGAAAGTTTTGTGTTCAGTTTTTTTTTTAGAATTTGTTAAACTTGGTGATAATTTTGTTTTTATTGGTATTAAATTAGAAAAATTAACATTTTTGTTATTGGTATGCGTGCCTTTACGCAAAATTAATTTTATAACCCGGTGCTTTTACCATAATTTAAATGACACCTGGTCAAAGTTGACATTTCTATTTTGTTGAATAATAATAGGGGAATTTCTAAATTTGCTTATAACTTCAGCTATATTTTACTTAGGAAGGTGAAAGTTACATTTTTATTATTGGAATTTATGCCCGTACTTGACGTCAAAATTTTATTCTGGTGCCTTCACCATAACGTCATTTACAGCTTCTTAAAGTTGGCACTTCCATTTTTTTGAATAATAAAAGGGCGGTTTCTAAATTTGCTTATAATTTCAGTTCTAGTTTACTTAGAAAAGGGAATTTTACATTTTTATAATTAGAGTTTATGCTTGTACTTGATGTCAATATTTTATTTCAGTGCCTTTACCATAACGTGATTTACAGCTTCTTAAAGTTAAAATTGCAATTTTTTTAAACATTTAAAGGGTGGTTTTTAAATTTGCTTATAATTTCGTTTCTAGTTTACTTAAAAAAGATAAATTTACATTTTTATAATTAGAATTCATGCTTGTACTTGATGTCAAAATTTTATCCCAGTGCCTTCACTATAACTTGAGTAACAACTGATCAAAGTCGACAATTCAATTTTTTTTAAATAATAAAAGGAGCGTTCTCAAACTTGCTTATAACTTCAGTTCTGTTTCACCTAGAAGGATAAAATTTACATTTTTATAATTGTGATTCATGCCTGTACTTGATATAAAAAAATTATCCCAGTGCCTTCACCATAACGTGCTTGACAGCTTCTTAAAGTTGAAATTGCTATTTTTTGGAATATTAAAATGGTGGTTTTTAAATTTGCTTATGATTTCAGTTCTAATTTACTTAGAAAAGGAAATTTTACATTTTTATAATTAGAATTCATGTTTGTACTTGATGACAAAATTTTATCCTGGTGCCTTCACTATAACGTGATTGACAGCTTCTTAAAGTCGGCATTTCCATTTTTTTAAATAATAAAAGAGTAATTTTGAAATTTGCTTGTAATTTCAGTTCTGTTTTACTTAGAAGGATGAAAGTTACATTTTTATAATTAGAATTCATGCTTGTACTTGATGTCAAAATTTTATCCCAGTGCCTTCACCATAACTTGAGTGACATTTGATCAAAGTCGACAATTCATTTTTTTTTAATAATAAAAGGAGCGTTCTTAAACATGCTTATAACTTCGGTTCTGTTTCACCTAAAAGGATAAAATTTACATTTTTATAATTACAATTCATGCCTGTACTTGACATAAAAAATTTATCCCGGTGCCTTCACCATAACGCGACTGACAGCCCGTGAAAATCTTACGTTGAGCTTGACCTTGACTCACCTTTCTTAGGAAATTAAAGGCGTCCCTGGCTCTCCCTCCACTTTTAGTAATATCCACGATCCTTAGCATGACAAACCAGAAAGGTATATTGACGATCATCCCCACCAATAAAATGCCAATTTCAGTAGTGAGGTAGCTGGTAAGGGTCAATTTCTCGCAGGCCATATTCACGCTACACAACAAATACACCCTTTGGATGTAATAAAGGATCGAGTAAGGGATGTACATGGTGTTGGTGATCGAAAAGATGCAGTGCAGCACCAGAGCAAGAGCTTTACCTGCAAAAATGCACCATTAATTCATTGTAAAATTAAATAGCGAATGGGGTACTTACCGACACTCATAACATCCAAAATGACCACTATAACAAACGGGATCCAACCCACGAAAGTAGCGATGTTAGGCAGGATCGACTGCGCAGAATCGGTCTTGTCAAAAATGTAACTTAAGCAGGTGCAGCTTAAAATCGAGGAGGGACAATAAATGAATATCAGGACACTAAAGACCACTATGGCAGGCCAAGCTTTCAATGCCGGTATGTCAAACAGGACCATCATGATCACTAGGACCGCGCATTTAATCGACATCAGCACTATTAACACTATGAAGTACGATACGAAGTACATTGTGGTCGAAAGGCCGTTTACTCTTAACTGGTTCTTGGTTTTTAGCTAAAAATGCCTTGTGGTAAATGTCGGTTCGAATAAATTTATTATGGAACTTTACCTCCCTATCGTAGACCAGCTCGATCGCTAAACTGACCGGTACCATCACGAAAACCATCCCCACGAATATGGTCTGAGTGGTCGAAGCGATATTTACCCCTTCGGGTTGGATGGTCTGCTGGAAGGGTTGGGCCATCACTTTTATGGGTTCGAAGGACCCGTTTCTCGCTTTTTCTGGGGTTAATAGTCTGCAAGGAAGTTATTGTGATGACACTTATGTAAAAAATTGTAATGGTACTTGAAGCTTTATTAACCTAATTTATTAAGTCAAGAGGGAAAGAAAGGGCATTGTCTGAAGGGTCTAAAAAGTGTATGTGAAATATGTTGTTTAATGATTTGCTCGTTGGGTGTGAATATGGTAATAGAGAAGTGAAATGTATAAGTGTCAGGATAGTGGGGTTCCTGAGGATGGATTTAAGGGTAAAAACGTTTCTGTAGGTTAAAAATTGAGGTAGCTAGGGCTGTTCTGGGTGGGCTAGTTTTTTTTGCTACTTTTATTAAACAATTCTAACTTTCTTTAAAGATATCTTAAGAAATAGTCAGAGTATTTTTAAAAGAGTTTTAGAATAAGAAAGGGGGTTTCTTACCAAATATTTTCATATAAAAATGATTATTGTACCTCAAAAACTTTTTGAGTTACAAGCAATTTTGTCCATTAAGGTCCTAGTTTGAAGTTTTTAGAACATAATTGAAAATGCAAGATTTTTATTTATTGGCCGACGTTTTTGGTAATAACTTGGAAACTACTTAAGATATTTTCATAGTTTTTTTACATCGTTATAATGTGATTCCCGAGGATCATTTTGAGGCTAAAAGCGCTATTTTAGGTTGAAAATTGAGGTAGCTAGGGTTGTTTTGGTTAGGGTAGAAAAGCCCTTTAAACAGTTTTTCCTCAGTTTCTCAAATACTATTGGGAATATTGAAGATTTTTTTTCAATATTAAATTGCTGATAAAAAATAAAATAAATCATGTAGAATAACTTTAGGTCAAAAGTCGAGAAATAAAAGAGTTATTGAAGTTTTTTTGGAAAAATTAAAAATTAGAGTGAAAAAATTTTTTTTTCAAAAAAATTTAATTTTTTTTATGTATGGATAGATTGTCTAAAACACATCAAAAAAGTCTTATAAAACTTTTTTGAAAAATGTACCGTAAAAAAGTTATACCAAATTTTCCCAAAAAGTGTTCCTCAAAAAATCCAAAGGGGAAAATGTTCGTAATTTCGGTTTTTAATTTTTTTCTAGAAAACTGTTGGTTGAAAAAAAAAATTGTTATTACAAAAAATGTTTAAAATCCCTATGCGCATCAGATGCAATAAAAAAATAATTTTTAACTTAAACAATTTTTGAGAAAATTGGGAAAAACCTTTTAACAGTTTTTTTTCATTTTCTCGAAAACCAGTGGAAATATGAAAAATTTTCTTTTAGCACTGAATTCCAGATCAAAAATAGAACCAATCATAAGCAATAACATTTAGTCGAAAAATAAAAAATAAAGAAGTTATGAGAGATTTTTAAAAAATTTAACAATTTTTGAATAAAAAATTAAACAAAAATTTTTTTTTGAAAAAATTTAATTTTGTTTAGGTATATCGATAGATCGCTCAAAATACTTCAAAAAAGTCTTATAAAACTTTTTCTAAAAATGAACCAGTAAAAAGTTATACGTAATTTTCGCAAAAAGTCGTCTGCAAAAATCCAAAGGGGTACCCATGGAAAAATGTTCATAATTTCGGTTTTTATTTTTTCTCTGGAAAACTATTAGTTGGAGAAAAAAATTGTTTAAACAAAAGTTGTCTGGAATCTCAATGCGCATCAGATGCGATAAAAAAATATTTTTTAAGTTCAACAATTTTAGAGAAAATTGGAAAAAACCTTTTAATAGTTTTTTTTCATTTTCTCGAAAACCAGTAGAAATATGAACACTTTTCTTTTAGCATTGAATTCCTGATCAAAAATAGAACAAATCATAAAGAATAACATTTAGTCGAAAAATAAAAAATAAAGAAGTTATGAGAGATTTTTAAAAAATTTAACAATTTTTTAATAAAAAATGAAACAAAATTTTTTTTTTTGAAAAAATTTAATTTTGTTTAGGTATATCGATAGATCGCTCAAAATACTTCAAAAAAGTCTTATAAAACTTTTTCTAAAAATGAACCAGTAAAAAGTTATACCTAATTTTCGCAAAAAGTCGTCTGCAAAAACCCAAAGGGGTATCCATGGAAAAATGTTCATAATTTCGGTTTTTATTTTTTCTCTGGAAAACTATTAGTTGGACAAAAAAATTGTTTAAACAAAAGTTGTTTGGAATCTCAATGCGCATCAGATTCAATAAAAAAAATATTTTTAGGTTCAACAGTTTTCCCGAAAATTGGAAAAAACCTTTAAACAGTTTTTCTAATTTTCTCGAAAACCAGTACGGATATGGAAAATTTTCTTTCTCTACTATATTCCTGATCAAAAATAGAATAAATCATAAAGAATAACATTTTGCCATAAATCGAAAAATAAAGGGGTTATGGGAGATTTTTAAAAAAATAGAAAATTTTCGGGCCAAAAATTGTAAAAAAAATTGTTTTCAAAAAAAAATATTTTTTTTTTGTGTATGGATGAATCGTCTAAAAGACATCAAAAAAGTCTTATTAAACTTTGTTGAGAAATGTACCGTAAAAAAGTTATACCCAATTTTCCCAAAAAGTGTTCCTCAAAAATCCAAAGGGGTACCCATGGAAAAATGTTCATAATTAGGGTTTTTATTTTTTTTCTAGAATACTATTGGTTGGAGAAAAAAATTGTTTAAACAAAAGTTGTCTAGAATCTTTGTGCGCACTAGACGCAACTGAAAAATAATTTTTATATCCAACAGTTTTCCAGAAAATTGGGAAAAACCTTTAAACAGTTTTTCCTCAGTTTCTCAAATACCATTGCGGATATTGAAAATGTTCTTTCAGCATTAAATTCTTGATCAAAAATACAATAAATCATGTAGAATAATATTAAGTCGTAAGTCAAGAAATAAAGAAGTTATGGCGGATTTTTGAAAAATTGGAAAATTTTCGGGTGAAAAAATATAAAAAAATTTTTTTCGAAAAAATTAAAACTTTTTTTTGTGTATAGATAATTTATCTAAAAGACATCAAAAAAGTCTTATAAAACTTTGTTAAGAAATATACCGTAAATAAGTTATACCCAATTTTCCCAAAAAGTGTTCCTCAAAAAATCCCAAGGGGTACCCATGGAAAAATGTCCATAATTTCGGTTTTAATTTTTTTTTCGAAAACTATTTAATTGCAAAAAATACCTTTTTTTAATAAAACAACCCTTAACCCCCCACCCACCCCACATAGCTTACCAGTAAGAAATTCCTCTGCAAAATCCCTATTTTTCAAAATAGTACAATAAATATTAATTATTTCTTCCATAATATCCAATCTAGCAACGCTATTTTTGTACTAAATATTTATATATAAAATTATATCAAATTCAAGTAATATATATCAGTATATGTATATTATTTAAATTTGATATAGTTTTATAAATAAATATTTAGATACTATCGATATACTATTTTGAAAAACAGTGATTTTTCAGAACAATTTCTCACTGGTAAGCAGTGTGGGGTGGGTGGGGGGCAAGGGTAATGTTATTAAAAAAACAGTTTTTTTGCAGAAAATAATTTCCTGAGAGAAAATTATAGGTGGTATACTATATATAAGGTTATACTATATATATTAATTTAGACAAATTGTAGGTATATAAACTGAGCTTCTCTCTATAAACGTATTTGGTAATTTTAAATTGTGTAGTTGCTTAGAATGGTTAAAACCATATTAAACCTTTGATATACCTAATACCTAAACCTCTTTAGATCAACATATATGCTTATAATAAATAAAACTAAAAGAACATAAGTCTGAATATAAGTAAGATGCCTTCATACTTTAAATGTTTAATTCCTTACTATACAGGACACTTACCTATAAATGGAGTTACTCAAAATATTCAGAATCACTGGTAAGCTATGCTGCAAGGTATCGTTGTACAGTATAGTAAAATTGTAAGCACCATCCTGAAAGCCGTTCACGTCAATGGCACCTAAATGGGGCGCAGCCTTAAGTAACGTCGAAAAATTGCCGTTGTACCAGTCGGTTTGCACTCCAAAGTGGTTCAATTCATCTAAAAATTTTAATTTCTTCTTAAACAGTCCCGTCAAGGTAAGTCTACTTACCAATAAACCGTTCCACGTCACTCCCTCCCACCACATTATGAATAGCCAAAGTGGTCATATTTCCATAAGTCGTGCCGCCTAATTCCAAGGCCTTACTGGTACTGGCCGTATTTTGAAAATAATTATTAAAGTACAAACTTAAGGCGGCACAAAGTAGCGGCAACAGAATCATGAAATACAACTTCTGCAGGTCCCGGAACATCCTTAAGGTGCGCAAACGGATCAAGGCCCACGTCACTTGACAGACGTTCGGTTTGCACTCGATTTTCTCCAAACCGATGCCCGATATCGGGGATTTCGTTTCGGAAATCGCCTCTAGCACTCCGATTTCCGTCACGTCTCCACCACCTGAAGTAAAAAACGTTAAAGGGTGAACCACTGGAGGTGTTGCGGTTATTCTGAAGACTAATCAATCCAGAGCAGTTCCTACAATAGTAGCACCAAGTTCTCTTAGTCTAAAGAATTTAAATGAGAGTGAAATCAAGGTAATTTGTAATGGAAGTTGAGGTGTCTCTTCTGCATTGAACTCCCCAGTTACTGTGTATATTAATGATATTATCCATGCGAAAATCTCCGAAGAGTTTAGCCTTTATGGCAGAGGTCCTAGCACTTGGAGTGTTTCCCTTCTACTGTTTGTACTCCAGTAAGGGTTCAGACCGTCAAGGATTGATTACGCAGCTTCTTGAAACGATGCACTTAGTACGGACCTGTGTGGAGGAATTCCAATGGTTTTAAGACTGTCAGAGGGCTTCTGATCGCTTAAAAGAGGTTACGAAAGCGCGTCTACCTGAAGGCAAAAATAAAACTGGATGCTGAATAGGAGCTAAGTTCTCCCAAATCTAGGATATCAAGGAAAAAAAGCCATTGGTTGTTTTAGTAAAATGCTGTTTACCTGCTGAAATCTATTGATAATTGATGCAGAAAGGTTATAAGTTAATTGGTCAATTATTTTTTGCCGAAATCCTGTTTTCCATTAACACCACCACTTTCTTCCCGGTAAGAAATTCTTGTGCAAAAAAAATTATGTTAATCCAACTTTAAACACTTATAAAAAATTAAAATCAAGAGCAGTTTACTTGGAACTTCTTGTGAAGATAAAGAGGCCTATTGCTAATCGACGCAAGAAAGTTGCAAGTTAATTGGTCTATTACTTTCTAAGTTATATTTTTTTTACAGAAAATAGTTCGAAAATTATTTTAATCCAACTTTAAAAACTCAAAAATAATTTAAATCAAGAGCAATTTACTTGAAACTTTTTGTAAACATAAAGAGATTTATTTCTAATCGATTTAAGAAAGCTTTAGGTTAATTGGTTAATTATTTTTTAAGTTATAAATTTTTTACAGAAAACAGCCCGAAAATTTCTTTAATTCAACTTTAAAAATTCATAAAAAATTCAAATCAAGAGCAATTTATTTGAAACTTCTTGTAATCATAAATAAAATCTATTGCGACTTGATGTGAGAAGGTTCTGAGTTAATTGGTCAATTATATTGTGCAAAAATCCTGTTTTTTATTAACAGACTCTTAGCCCCCCGCCCACCCCAAACACTTTTTTCAGTAAGAAATTTTTATGCAAAATATTATTTTAAACCAACTTTAAACATTCATAAAAAATTAAAATCAAGAGCAATTTACTTGGAACTTCTTGTGAAGATCTAGAGATCTATTGCTAATCGATGCAAGAAGGTTGCAAGTTAATTGGTCTGTTAGTTTTTATGTTATAATTTTTTTACAGAAAACAGTCCGAAAATTTCTTTAATCCAACTTTAAAAGTTCATAAGAATTTCAAGTCAAGAGCAATTTACTTACGAAAAACAAGGTTTTTTCCACTTTTTCAAAACATGAAAAAGTGCAATTAAAAAACAATATTTTTAGATTTAAAAAATAAATTAAATTAAAAATATACATTTTTCCAGGCATTGGTATGCTTAATTCAGTCCTATATAAGGATTTAATTCTTTTAAATAAATCTTCTATAATAATTAATGAAATTTAGGATTTTCCATGCATTTTGGGGTAGAATTTAATAAAAAATAAAAAATGCCTAATTTTTGTTCTGTTTTAATTGTTTATTTATTTATTTTTCCAAGAATTTGAGCGAAAACATTTTTATTTTCTTCTTATTTAAATCCTACTTTAAAAATTGATGAGACATTCACATCAAGAGTAATTTACTTGAAACTTCTTGTGATCATAAAGAAATCTATTGATAATTGATGCATGAAGGTTATCAGTTAATTGGTCCATTATTTTCTGTAAAAATTATGTTTTTCTATAACATAACCTTTAACTCTCCCGCCCAGCCCAAGAAGTTTTCCCAGTAAGAAATTTTTCTGCAAAAACAGTCCGAAATCCAATTTTAAAAACTCATAAAAAATTTAAATCAAGAGCAATTTACGTGACACTTATTGCGAACATAAAGACCTATTGTTAATCAACTAGTGAAGATTGCAAGTTAATTGGTCAATTATTTTTTAATTTATAATGTTTTTACAGAAAACAGTCCGAAATATATTTTAATCCAACTTTAAACAATCATAAGAAATTCAAATCAAGAGCAATTTACTTAAAACTTCTTGTGAAGATAAAGAGACCTATTACTAATCGACGTGAGAAGGTTGCAAGTTAATTGATCTATTAGTTTCTAAGTTATACATTTTTTACCAAAAAAAGTCCGAAAATTATTATAATCAAAGTTTAAAAATTCATTAGAAATTCACATCAAGAGCAATTTATTTAAAACTTCGTGTAATCATTAAGAAATCTATTGATAATCGATGCAAAAAGGTTATAAGTTATATGGTCAATTATTTATTGCAAAATATCTGTTTTTCTTTACCAACACCCTTACCCCCCCGCCCACCCCAAATTCTTTTCCCAGTAAGAAATTTTTATGCAAAAAATTATTTTAATACAACTTTAAACATTCATAAAAAATTGAAATCAAGAGCAGTTTACTTGAAACTTCTTGTGAAGATAAAGAGACCTATTGCTAATCGATGTGAGAAGGTTGCAAGTTAATTGGTATATTAGTTTTTAAGTTATAATTTTTTTACAGAAAACAGTCCGAAAATTATTGTAATCCAACTTTAAAAATTCATAAAATATGTAAATTAAGAGCAATTGACTTGAAACTCATTGTAGTCATAAAGAAATCTATTGGTAATCGTTGGTAGAAGGTTGCAAGTTATTTGGTCTATTAGTTTTTAAGTTATAAATTTTTTACCAAAAACAGTCCGAAAATTATGTTAATCCAACTTTAAAAATTCATAAGAAATTCAAACCAAGAGCAATTTACTTGAAACTTCTTATTATTATAAAGAAAACTATTGATAATCGATGCAGGAAGGTCATAAGCTAATTGGTCCATTATTTATTGCAAAATATGTGTTTTTCTTTAACAACACCCGTACCCCCCCGCCCACCCCAAATACTTTTCACAGTAAGACATTTTTATGCAAAAAATTATTTTAATACAACTTTAAACATTCATAAAAAATTGAAATCAAAAGCAGTTTACTTAAAACTTCTTTTGAAGATAAAGAGATCTATTGCTAATCGATGTGAGAAGGTTGCAAGTTAATTGGTCTATTAGTTTTTAAGTTATAAATTTTTTACCAAAAACAGTCCGAAAATTACTTTAATACAACTTTAATAATTCATAAGAATTTCAAATCAAGAGCAATTTACTTGAAACTTCTTGTAATTATAAAAAGATTTATTCCTAATCGATTTAAGAAGGTTGCAAGTTAATTAGTTAATTATCTTTTAAGTCATAAATTTTTTACCAAAAACAGTCCGAAAATTACTTTAATACAACTTTAAACATTCATAAAAAATTGAAATCAAGAGCAGTTTACTTGAAACTTCTTCTGAAGATAAAGAAACCTATTGCTAATCGATGTGAGAAGGTTGCAAGTTAATTGGTATATTAGTTTTTAAGTTATAAGTTTTTTACAGAAAACAGTCCGAAAATTATGTTAATCCAACTTTAAAAATTAATAAGAAATTCAAAACAAGAGCAATTTACTTGAAACTTCTTATTATTATAAAGAAAACTATTGATAATCGATGCAGGAAGGTCATAAGCTAATTGGTCCATTATTTATTGCAAAATATGTGTTTTTCTTTAACAACACCCGTACCCCCCCGCCCACCCCAAATACTTTTCACAGTAAGACATTTTTATGCAAAAAATTATTTTAATACAACTTTAAACATTCATAAAAAATTGAAATCAAAAGCAGTTTACTTGAAACTTCTTTTGAAGATAAAGAGATCTATTGCTAATCGATGTGAGAAGGTTGCAAGTTAATTGGTCTATTAGTTTTTAAGTTATAATTTTTTTACCAAAAACAGTCCGAAAATTACTTTAATACAACTTTAATAATTCATAAGAATTTCAAATCAAGAGCAATTTACTTGAAACTTCTTGTAATTATAAAAAGATTTATTCCTAATTGATTTAAGAAGGTTGCAAGTTAATTAGTCAATTATCTTTTAAGTCATAAATTTTTTACCAAAAACAGTCCGAAAATTACTTTAATACAACTTTAAACATTCATAAAAAATTGAAGTCAAGAGCAGTTTACTTGAAACTTCTTCTGAAGATAAAGAAACCTATTGCTAATCGATGTGAGAAGGTTGCAAGTTAATTGGTCTATTCGTTTTTAAGTTATAAATTTTTTACCAAAAACAGTCCGAAAATTGCTTTAATCCAACTTTAATAATTCATAAGAATTTCAAATCAAGAGCAATTTATTTGAAACTTCTTGTAATCATAAAGAGATCTATCGATAATCGATGCGGGAAGATTCTGAGTTAATTGGTCACTTATTTTCTGCAAAAATCCTTTTTTTTATTAACATACCTTTACCCCCCGCCCACCCCAAACACTTTTCCCATTAAAATATTCTTACACAAAAAATAAATTTAAACCAACTTTAAACATCCACAAAAAATCGAAATCAAGAGCAGTTTACTTGAAACTTCTTGCGCATATAAAAAAATCTATCGCCAATCAACGAGAGAAGGCTGCAAGTCAATTGGTCAATTACTTTTTAAGTCATAACGTTTTTACCATCCACTTCCGTAAATATTTCAAGCAATAAAATTACAACCAGAATTCGTTACCGTAACGTTAACACGGAATGCGGCACATTCTACACTCGAAGTTTCATTTTATCAGTCAATTTATCGATTAGTGAGTGTTTGATGTACGAAGTGTTCACGTCACCCTAGTTTTTTTTTAGTAGAGTTTTCGCAGTTCCAGGCCAGTTTTTGTCATGTATGTTTTTTCTTTTATTAAATTTAGATGAACTTTAGGAAGATTTTAACCCATGACACTGCTGTTGTCCATGTGAAGTCTTTTTGCCAAATCATAACCAGTATATAGTGAAAGAAGAAGGTTAAGAAGTCAAAAAACCCTTTAAATGGGCTTAAAAAAGATGATTTCGGTACTATTAGACGCGCTTTATAAGCATATATGTACATTTATTTAATGAGGTCGTGTGTTGCAAAAATGGATAAAATTCTCACCTTTAGGGTCTTGTCCATTTGCCATCAAATTGTACCCTTCATTCTGCAAACTGTGATAACTGGTGCTTTTGCTTTGTAGACTCAAACTGCGACTCAACGCTCGATTTCTCACGATTTTCTTGGACAAATTCTCCACCTCTTCGTCGGGTTCGTCCTCACCCTTCTCCAAATGCAGGAAAACTTCCTCCAAGGTGGTCATCGATACGCCATAACTCGAAATGCCTGATGTACGGGTTCGTTAATGTACGATTAATTGATAAGCTTGAGATTCTTACCGAGTTTGCTGTGTTTATTATTGATCTCTTGCTCAATAGCTCCGAATAGCGAGGCGAAATTGTCCACTGCATTATGTGGTAGAATGAAGCTCAGTTCCCTACCGTGCCTGCGGGCTTTTTCTGCCTTAGGTACATGATGGGTTACTAGTCTTGCTATAGCTTGCTCTTTGGCATTTCCTATATAAACATCGTATAATTCAAATATAAATAAAAATACTTAATAGGGGCTTACCGTCAAGTACTAACGTCAGATGGTACCCGCACCCGAACTTGTTTTTGAGGAACAAAGAACTCCCGCAGCACCGTATGCTCCCTTTGGACACAACGGCTTTTCGATCGGCTTATATAAGATTATAGTATTAATGTGGGATTCCTGAGGATGGATTTGAGGGTAAAAACGTGTTTGTGGGTTGAAAATTATGGTGGCTAGGGGTGTTTTGGTTGGGGTACTTTTATTTTGCTACTTTTATTAATAGATTCTAACTTACAGGCATTTGTCTTCTTTGCAGAAGAAGAAGAAGAAAAATTTATTCAAATTTGCCTCAATTTGTTTAAAAAAAATCAGTTTTTAATAAAAAAAATATAATTCAAATGATTTTTTTTACAGGCTGTAAAAAATGATAATAAAGATTTTCACAATTTTTTGGACATTCAGTACAAGAACCTCCATAATTCCCTCAAAAATAGTCCAAATTTGTTCAAAATTACCTCAAATCATTTGGGAAGCTTCTGTTTTTATTATAAACGTTAATTCTACTCGATATTTTAAATAGGGATTTTTTTACAGGCTGTCAAAGATGATGGTAAACATTTTGCCAATATTTTGGACACCCGGTACAAAAACCTTCATAATTCCCTCAAAAATGGTCCAAATTTGTTCAAAATTACCTCAAATCATTTGGAAAACTTTGGTTCCTATTATAAAAAATATTTCAACCTCATATTTTTAATAGGGATTTTGTTACAGGCTGTCAAAAATGATGGTGAACATTTTGGCAATATTTTGGACACCCAGTACAAAAACCTTTATAATTTCCTCAAAAATAGTCCAAATTTGTTCAAAATTACCTTAATTCATTTGAAAAATAATATGTCTCGTTTGTATTTATCATAACTAAGTGAGAAAAATATAATTTGAAGACGATCCAGGATGCAGCTGGACTGTGAAATGCGGTATAATGCGAAAAAGTGGATTTTTGACCCTCTTTTAGGCACATAACCCCCTCTGGGACCCAAGATCCTTTGACGATCGCTATGAAATAAATTCTCTCGTTTGTATTTATCACAACTAATTGAGAAAAACATAATTTTAAGACGATCGAGGTTGTAGCTGGATTGTGAAATGCGGTAGAATGCGAAAAAGTGGACTTTTGACCCTGTTTTAGGCAAATAACCCTCTCTAGGTCCCAAGATTCTTTGACGATCACTATCAAATAAATTCTCTCGTTTGAATACGTTATAACTAAGTCAAAAAAATACAATTTCAAGAAGATCCAGGATGTAGCTAAACTGTGAAATGCGGTAGAATGCAAAAAAGTGGACTTTTGACCCTCTTTTGGGCACATAACCCCCTCTGGTTCCCAAGATTCTTTGACGATCGCTATGAAATAAACTCTCTCATTTGTATACATCATAACTAAGATAGAAAAACATAATTTCAAGACGATATAGGATGTAGCTGAACTGTGAAATGCGGTAGAATGCGAAAAAGTGGACTTTTCACCCTGTTTTAGGCACATAACCTCCTCTGGGTTCCAAGATTCTTTAACGATCGCTATGAAATAAACTCTTTCGTTTGTATTTATCATAAATAAGTAAGAAAACATAATTTCAACATGCTTCAGGATGTAGCTGAACTGTGAAATACGGTAGAATGCGAAAAAGTGGACTTTTGACCCTGATTTTGGCACATAGCCCACTCTGGGATCCAAGATCCTTTGACGATCGCTATGAAATAAATTCTCTCGTTTGTATTTATCACAACTAAGTGAGAAAAACATAATTTTAAGACGATCGAGGTTGTAGCTGGATTGTGAAATGCGGTAGAATGCGATAAAGTGGACTTTTGACCCTGTTTTAGGCAAATAACCCTCTCTAGGTCCCAAGATTCTTTGACGATCACTATCAAATAAATTCTCTCGTTTGAATACGTTATAACTAAGTCAAAAAAATACAATTTTAAGAAGATCCAGGATGTAGCTAAACTGTGAAATGCGGTAGAATGCGAAAAAGTGGACTTTTGACCCTCTTTTGGGCACATAACCCCCTCTGGTTCTCAAGATTCTTTGACGATCGCTATGAAATAAACTCTCTCATTTGTATACATCATAACTAAGATAGAAAAATATAATTTCAAGACGATATAGGATGTAGCTGGACTGTGAAATGCGGTAGAATGCGAAAAAGTGGACTTTTGACCCTGTTTTAAGAACATAACCTCCTCTGGGTCCCAAGATTCTTTGACGATCGCTATGAGTTAAACTCTATCGTTTGTACACGCCATAAATAAATCAGAACAACATAATTTTAAGATGATCCAAGATGTAGCTGGACTGTGAAATGCGGTAGAGTGCGAAAAAGTGTATTTTTCACCCTGTTTTTGACACATAACTCCCTCTGGGTTCCAAGATTCTTTGACGATCGCTATGAAATAAACTCTCTCGTTTGTATTTGTCATAACTTATTTAGAAAAATATAATTTTAAGATGATCCAGGATTTAGCTAAACTGTGAAATGCGGTAGAATGCGAAAAAGTGAACTTTTGACCCTGTTTTTGGCACATAACCCCCTCTGGGTGCCAAGATCCTTTGACGATCGTTATGAAATAAACTCTCTCGTTTGTATTTATTACAACTAAGTGAGAAAAATATAATTTGAAGACAATCTAGGATGTAGCTGGACTGTGAAATGTGGTAGAATGCGAAAAATTGGACTTTTGACCCTGTTTTAGGCACTTAACCCCCTCTGGGTGCCAAGATCCTTTGACGACCGCTATAAAATAAACTCTCTCGTTTGTATTTATCACAACTAAGTGAGAAAAACATAATTTTAAAACGATCCAGGATGTAGCTGGACTGTGAAATGCGGTAGAGTGCGAGAAAGTGGACTTTTGACCCTGTTTTAGGCACATAACCCCCTCTGGGTCCCAAGATTCTTTGACGATCGCTATCAAATAAAATCTCTCATTTGTATTTATCATAATTAATTTAGAAAAACATAATTTCAAGACGATCCAGAATGAAGCTGGACTGTGAACTGCGGTAGAATGCAAAAAAGTGGACTTTTGACCCTGTTTTTGGCACATAACCCCCTCTGGGTCCCAAGATTCTTTGACGATCGCTATGAAATAAACTCTCTCGTTTGTATACATCATAACTAAGTTAAAAAAATATAATTTCAAAATGATCCAGGATGTAGCTGAACTGTGAAATGCGGTAGAAATCGAAAAAGTGGACTTTTGACCCTGTTTTGGGCACTTAACCCCCTCTGGGTCCCAAGATTCTTTGACGATCGCTATGAGTTAAACTCTATCGTTTGTACACGTCATAAATAAATCAGAACAACATAATTTCAAGATGATTCAAGATGTAGCTGGACTGTGAAATGCGGTAGAGTGCGAAAAAGTGTATTTTTCACCCTGTTTTTGACACATAACCCCCTCTGGGTTCCAAGATTCTTTAACGATCGCTATGAAATAAACTCTCTCGTTTGTATTTGTCATAACTTATTTAGAAAAATATAATTTTAAGATGATCTAGGATTTAGCTAAACTGTGAAATGCGGTAGAATGCGAAAACGTGAACTTTTGACCCTGTTTTTGGCACATAACCCCCTCTGGGTGCCAAGATCCTTTGACGATCGTTATGAAATAAACTCTCTCGTTTATATTTATCATAACTTAGTGAGAAAAACATAATTTCAAGACGATCCAGGATGTAGCTGGACTGTGAAATGCGGTAGAATGCGAAAAAGTGGACTTTTTACCATGTTTTGGGCACATAACCCCCTCTAGGTCCTAAGATTCTTTGACGATCGCTACGAAATAAACTCTCTCGTTTGTATACATCATCACTAAGTGAGAAAAACATAATTTCAAATCGATCCAGAATGTACCTCAAGTGTGAAATGAGGTAGAATGCGCAAAAGTGGACTTTTGACCCTGTTTTTGGCACTTAACCCCCTCTAGGTCCCAAGATCCTTTGACGATCGCTATAAAATAAACTCACTCGTTTGTATGCATCATAACTAAGTAAGAAAAAAAAAATTTCAAGGCGATCCAGGATGTAGCTCAACTGTGAAATGCGGTAGAATGCGCAAAAGTGGACTTTTGATCATATTTTAGGCACATAACCCCCTCTGGGTTCCAAGATCCTTTGACGATCGCTATGAAATAAACTCTCTCGTTTGTATTTATTATAACTTAGTCAAGATAACATAAATTAAAGATGATCAATGATGTAACTGAACTGTGAAATGCGGTAGAATGCGCAAAAGTGGACTTTTGACCCTGTTTTGGGCACATAACCCCCTCTGGGTCCCAAAATTCTTTGACGATCACTATGAAATAAACTCTCTCGTTTGTATTTATTACAACTAAGTGAGAAAAACATAATTTTAAAACGATCCAGGATGTAGCTGGACTGTGAAATGCGGTAGAGTGCGAGAAAGTGGACTTTTGACCCTGTTTTAGGCACATAACCCCCTCTGGGTCCCAAGATTCTTTGACGATCGCTATCAAATAAACTCTCTCATTTGTATTTATCATAACTAATTTAGAAAAACATAATTTCAAGACGATTCAGAATGTAGCTGGACTGTGAACTGCGGTAGAATGCAAAAAAAGTGGACTTTAGACCCTGTTTTTGGCACATAACCCCCTCTGGGTCTCAAGATTCTTTGACGATCGCTATGAAATAAACTCTCTCATTTGTATTTATCATAACTTAGTCAGGATAACATAAATTAAAGATGATCCATGATGTAACTGAACTGTGAAATGCGGTAGAATGCGAAAAAGTGGACTTTTGACGCTGTTTTGGGCACATAACCCCCTCTAGGTCCCAAGATTCTTTGACGATCGCTATGAAATAAACTCTCTCGTTTGTATTTATTACAACTAAGTGAGAAAAACATAATTTGAAGACAATCTAGGATGTAGCTGGACTGTGAAATGTGGTAGAATGCGAAAAGTTGGACTTTTGACCCTGTTTTGGGCACATAACTCCCTCTGGTTTCCAAGATCAAAACTTTAATATATTTTACTATATTATGTAACCTTAACCTTTAAATACTTTAGTAAATATGTTTTTTTCCATTTAAACTAAACTCACCCAAAATATCCGCTTCATCCATAAAATGGGTGGTCAACAAAATGACTTTTCCATGTCTCCTGTTTTGCAAGATGTTCCACATGTGTCTCCTGGACAACGGGTCCACCCCAGCAGTAGGTTCGTCAAGGATAATTATCTTAAATTTAAAAAATTATTAAATCCACCCTCTTATTTGTAATTTAAGCTACCTTAGGGTCTCCTATGACGGCTATGCCTACTGATAGCTTACGCTTTTGCCCTCCACTTAAATACTTGGCGGGGGTGTCGGCTTTATCCATTAGGGCGACATCCTGAAGGGTCCTTTTGATTTCTTCCTCTATTTTCGATGACGCAAGTCCCTAGAATAAGGAAAGTTCGAATCTGTGTATCGAGAAATTGAATTGAGAATTTGATCTTAAATGGACCCCAGAATGACCCCAAATTCCTGGCCAAGGTTAAGGCCTTAAATGCCTGGAATTTCTACAAAATGTCTCCCAATACCTGGAATATGGAATTTCCTAAAATAACTTCAGATAACTAATACTGAGTCCATAATAAGTTCCCACTTGTATTTATCCCCATTTGTGTCTCTCTTACTATACTCAAGTGAATTTCCGCACTCAAGACCCAAATTGACCAGGCGTGTATATAACCGACCGGTACTATGGGAGCGAGTGAAATAGCTAGTGAAACTTAATAATATGTTGGGGGGGAGGAGGAAAGGAAATCACCTATACCTAATGGTGTTTGCTGATGATTATTTATTTAAAAAAAAGAGCAGGTTAAAAAGAGAGAGAGTCTTTTTTCCTTGTCTCTTCCATTCAGAATGAGAGAGTGGAGTCAAATGACAATACCAATTGGCTGGAATAAGTAAAAGTGTTTCTTTCTACTACAGGCAGTGCTCCATGTGGTCCACTGAGGGTGTGGAATTTCGTCCATCAAGGTCCAAGCTTCAGTTTTTGCTACATTGGGCATTTTTGGCTGTAACTTCGGAACCACTTGGAATATTTTAATAATTTTTTAGAGTACTAGAGTGTGATTCCTGAGGATGGATTTGGGGGTAAAAACGTCCTTCTAGACTAAAAATTTCGAAAGTTACAGCAGTTTTGGTTGGGACATGTTTTTTTGACAATTTTCATACTAAATGTTCACTATTCGTAAGAATATTGTAAGAAATAGTTGGAAATTGCTTAAGAAGGTTTTCATATAAGAAAGTGTGTTCTTTTTAGAATAATTTCATACCAAAACATTTTTTGTACCTCAAAAACTCTCCAAGTTTTACCCATAAAGGTCCAAAAAGTGTCAATTTTGAGTTTTTCCAACTCATATTGCAAAATCAAGATTTTTATGCATGAGCGGACGTTTTTGGGCATAACTTTGGAGCCACTTGGAATATTTGCATAATTTTTTTACAGTAATAAAACGTGATTCCTGAGGATGGATTTGGGGGTAAAAACGTCGTTTTAGGCAAAGAATTGCGAAATTTGGAACAGTTTTTGTTTAAGACATGTTTTTTTATTACACGCATGTTTTTCTAGACATTTTCAGGTGTAACTTGAGAACCACTTGGAATATTTTAATAATTTTTTAATGGTAATGAAACGTGATTCCTGAAGATAGATTTGACAGTAAAAACGTCGTTCTAAACTAAAAATTTCTAAAATTAGAGCAGTTTTGGCTAGGGCATGTTTTTTTGTCAATTTTCATAGAAAGGCTCCACTATCCTTGATAATATTTTAAGAAATAATTGTAATTTTCTTAAAAGAGTTATTATCAAAGAAAGTGCGTTTATTTTACAATAATTTCATACCAAAACATTTTTTGTACCTCAAAAACTTCCTAAGTTAGAGGCAATTTTGCCCATCAAGGTCCAAAAAGTGTCAATTTTGAGTTTTTCCAACTCATATTGCAAAATCAAGATTTTTATGCATGAGTGGACGTTTTGGAGCATAACTTTGGAACCAATTAAAATATTTGCATAATTTTCTTACAGTAATAAAACGTGATTCCTGAAGATGGATTTGGGGGTAAAAACGTCGTTTTAGGCAAAGAATTGCGAAATTTGGAACAGTTTTCGTTTGAGACATGTTTTTTATTACACGCATATTTTTCTAGACTTTTTCAAGTGTAACTTGGGAACCACTGAGGATATTTAAAAAAAATTTTTACAGTAATAAAATGTGTTTCCTGAGGATGGATTTAACGGTAAAAACGTCGTTCTAAACTAAAAATTTTTAAAATTAGAGCAGTTTTGGTTAGGGCATGTTTTCTTGCCAATTTTCATAGTAAGGGTCCACTATCCTTGATAATATCTTAAGAAGTAATTGAAATTTCCTTAAAAGAGTTATTACCAAAGAAAGTGTGTCTATTTTTCAATAATTTAGTACCAAAACGCTTCTTGTACCTCAAAAACTCTTTAAGTTAGAGGCAATTTTGTCCATCAAGGTCCAAAAAGTGTAAAATTTGCGTTTTTCCAACTCATATTGCAAAATCAAGATTTTTATGCATGAGTGGACGTTTTTGGGCATAACTTTGGAACCACTTAGAATATTTGCATAATTTTTTCACACTAATAAAGCGTGTTTCCTGAGGATGCATTTCAGGGTAAAAACGTCGTACTAGACTAAAAATTCGAAAGTTACAGCACTTTTGGCCAAGGCATATTTTTTTATTACACTGTATAAAACAATGAAAGAAATATTATGAATCTTATGGGCTCTCCATGACAAACAACGAAGATAAGGAATATCCCTTAATAATAAGAGGGAAATAGAGCTAGAAAGAGACCTTGAGTACCACATATAGGTAGTACCACGCATCCACAGGCAACTTGGCTACCTACAACTGACAACAGAGTGAAACAACATTTGATATCGTTAATGTTGAAAAAGGATAAATAGAAGAAAAGCATAAACCGTACTAGGATAGACCTTAATTAAGACTCACAAGAAGTTTAACCTCAATCAGCTCTAAAGTATAAACCCAACAGTTCAGTGAGTCTTAATGGAGGTTCGCCAATCATTTTCTATCCCTTTTTCACACAAAAAGAAACAAATAAGACCCTCTTTGTCAAGTCCTGTAAGAAAAATTGAGTCGCATTATACTACGGGAATGTCCACTTTTCGAATAAAGTGAGGTTACGTTATAATATTGGATAATATAATTAATCGAAGTTAGATATCATACGGGATAATATTAATAAAGTGAGGTTATAAAAAACTAGTCCCACTCTGATAGCCATAACTCAGCTGCACCGCTGACTTCGGCAATGCGGTTTGCGGCTAGTTATAGTGAAAGAATGAAGCTATATGCCAGTATACTCGGCTTTATCAAACTAGTTGAGAAACACAGTCCCACTCTGATAGCCATAACTCAGCTGCATCGCTGACTTCGGCAACTCGATTTACCTTGACGTTGGCGAAAAACTCAAGATGCTCCCTCGGCGACAAATTATCGAACAGAATGTCGTGCTGCGGACATACCCCGGTCATCCTACGCACCTGGTCCATGTCATTTTGATTCCTGTAAAGTAAATAACCCCTCAAGTACATGGGCGCCGCAAAATAATTTTAATTCAACTTACCGCACGTCATAACCGAATATATAAGCGGTGCCGGACGACGGTGCCGTCAACCCGGTCAGAATGTTAAAAAGGGTCGTTTTCCCCGCACCGTTATGACCCAGGATGGCGGTAATATGTCCCTGGTAAATCGTCAAATTAATGCCGTTTATTGCCTTGATCTCCGGTCTACGACAACTCTGCAATATTTCAAAAAATAGTATACCGGTAGGGCAAACTTCCCTTTTTTGGCTTTTTGCCCGACCGGTATATTTACCTTGAAACTCTTACAGAGGTCCACGATCTTGATGGCCTCGCGCTCCTTCATTTCCCTCGGGACCCCTTCGAAGTCCGCCGCCATCTCCTCTTCGGTGTTCAGGGATCCGAGGGATCCGTTGGTCAGTGGGATCTACAATTGAGTTTATGTTCAGTAATGAAGGAAAGTTGATTGTAGTGCGGTACCTTATCGGCGGGTTTGGTTTTGCACCAAAACAACGGGTTGAAACAGAAGAATATCGAACGTTTAACACCATGTTCACCTGGAAAATACAATTATGAAGGAGATACAGCCTTGGTAAGGTGTGCATCTTACTTGGTATAACGCAATCCAGGTAATAAGCAACAGATCCATAAAGGACCACATCTACGGCCATCATAATTAGGCTACCGCCGAAAGGCATGTCGGGACCGTCCCAAACGTTGGATAGATTCACTCCCTCGCCTGCCAGATCCATTAAAAGTGCCTGGAAATTTGAAGATTTTTTCAGTTTTGATCCAGAAACATCGAGAGATTAATGCACCTTATCCATAGCCAAAGCGAATCCAGCCGGGCTAATTAAGGACACAATCCAGAGGGCTATCGAACTCGAGTCTCTCACGAACACTTGAATGAAGTAGAGCAGACTTAGTACGGTCACTGCGAAGTTTCCCAAAATGCCTGCGGTCTATTGAAAATTTAAAAAAATTATTAAATGCAATTAATCAGTTGGAGTTATTGACTCTTGATTCCTTTTCAAGCAATTTGAAGTCACTTGAAGCTACTATTGTTTAGGAGGATGTAGCTATGGAATGGCCTTATGCCAGATCTAAGCCTATTGGACTTTTTTCAGACCTAAAGTGATTATTTTAGGGTGAAGGTCCAAGGTTTAGGTTTCTTCCAAGTAATAATTGGATCGGTTGAAGTTACCCCTACTTCTTATAAGCAGTTGGAGTCGTTTCTGGTTAAAGTTTATTGCTATTTGAAGTCTGAATTGTAGAGGGTTGAAGTCCATTTTTTCATTTTTACAAGCAGTTGAAGTCATTGAGGGTTTATTGGGCTTCAAACACTTTCTAAGGCAATTTGTCCGTTAACTCATGAAGATTTTTATGCATTAGTGGACGTTTTTAGGGATAACTCAAGAACCACTTGGAATAATTCAATAATTTTTCTACAGTAAGAAAACGTGGTGCCTGAGGATGAATTTGAGGGTAAAAACGTCGTTTTAAACTAAAAATTTCAAAAGTTACAGCAGTTTTAGCTGGGGCATATTTTTTGCCAATTTTAATAGGAAATGTCCAGGATTATGGAGAATATTTTGATAAGTAATTGTACATGACTTAAAAGAGTAATTGCCTAAAAAAGTCTGTTTCTTTTCTAATGATTTAATACCAAAACGGTTTTTGTACCTCAAAAACTTTTTGAGTTAGAAGCAATTTTATCCATCAAGGTCCAAGAGCCGCCAAGCTTGAGTTTTTCGAAATTTGCTACATCATGGTTTTTAAGCACCAGTGGACATTTTTAGGTATAACTCAGGAACCACTTAAAATAAATTCAAAATTTTTTCACACTAACATTACGGAATTCCTGAGGATGGACTTGAGAGTAAAAACGTCGTTCTAGACAAAAAATTTCGAAAGTTACAGCAGTTTTGGTTGGGGCATGTTTTTTTGTCAATTTTTATAGTAAATGTCCACGATTATGGAGAATATTTTAAGAAGTAATTAGAAATGGCTTAAAAGAGTTTTTGCATAAGAAAGTCTGTTTCTTTTCCAATGATTTAATACTAAAACGGTTTTTGTACCTCAAAAACTTTTTGAGTTAGAAGCAATTTTATCCATCAAGGTCCAAGAGCCACCAAACTTGAGTTTTTCGAAATTTGCAACATCATGGTTTTTAAGCACCAGTGGACATTTTTAGGCATAACTCAGGAACCACTCGGAATAAATTTAAAATTTTTTCACGCTTATATTACGGAATTCTTGAGGATGCATTTGGGGGTAAAAACGTTGTTCTAGCCAAAAAATTCCGAAAGTTACAGCAGTTTTGGTTGGGGCATATTTTTTTGTCAATTTGTATAGTAAATGTCCACGATTATGCAGAATATTTTGATAAGTAATTGGAAATGACTTAAAAGAGTTTTTGCATAAGAAAGTATGTTTCTTTTGCAACAATTTGATATCAAAACGGTTCTTGTACCTCAAAAACTCTCTGAGTTAGAGGCAATTTTGTCCATCAAGGTCCAAGAGTCACCTAAGTTGAGTTTTTCGAAATTTGCAACATCATGGTTTTTAGGCACCAGTGGACATTTTTAAGTATAACTCAAGAACTACTTGAAATAAAATTAAAATTTTTTCACACGAATATTATGAAGTTCTTGAAGATAAATTTGAGGGTAAAAACGTTGTTCTAAACTAAATATTTCAAAAGTTACAGCAGTTTTGGTTGGGGCATATTTTTTTGCCAATTTTAATAGAAAATGTCCAGGATTATGGAAAATATTTTTATAAGTAATTGGAAATGACTTAAAAGAGTTTCTGCATAAGAAAGTCTGTTTCTTTTGCAATAATTTGATACCAAAATGTTTCTTGTACCTCAAAAACTCTCTGAGTTAGAAGCAATTTTGTCCATCAAGGTCCAATAGCCACCAAACTTGAGTTTTTCAAACTCATATTACAACATCATGGTTTTTAAGCACCAGTGGACATTTTTGTGCATAACTCAGAAACCACTTAAAATATTTTCATAATTTTTTCACCAAAATGTAGGGAAATTCCTGAGGACAATTGTGAGGGTAAAAACGTCATTTTAAACCAAAAATTTTGAAAGTTACAGCAGATTTGCTTGAGGCATGTTTTTTTACCAATTTTCATTGGTAAATCGGCACTTTTTACACAAAAGTCCTTATAACTTTGGTTCTATTTATGGTAGAAAAAAGTTGTTGATCTTTTTATAATCTACAAACATGGGGCTACAAATTTATAATTAACAAATTTTCATTATTATTTTAATTTAAGAAGGATTGCGCCTTCAAAGTCAATTTTTTTTTCTTCTTGGGATATTCTAGCTCCTGTAAAGTTAAGAAGTCAGGTTTTTTACAGGCAACTGAAGCAATAAATCCCACTTCTTATTACAGGCAATTGAACTCATATTTTTTCTTTTCTACAAACAGTTAAAGTAGAGTCCTATCTAGGAACCGTCTAACCACCAAACCAGAAGGGAAACATCCCTGGGAAATCTACATTAAAGAGAGAGGCCAGAAACGCACCTGAATTACACCCCATAGACTTAATTGACACACTTACCCTGGCCTTATCGAAGAACGGAGTGAGCATAAACCCGAACATGATAATGCTCAAGCAGTACATGAAGATCAGCATGAACACCATAACGAAACTGGTGTTGGTGAATATGTTCAAGGCGAACAGTAGGGTGCAACAGATTATTGTCAGTAACAGCATGAATAACGCGTAGATTATAAACCACGATAACCTAAAAAGAGAGAGACATATGTTGCACTGAAGCCCTTAATTGACCAGACCTGTATAGTTCTTTGACCGACGAGTAATAATTAATCTGTTTAGTGAGGTGTGTCAGAAAAGGATGGCGTTTAATGTACAGGTCTGGCCAACTGGGGCTTGAGACAACTTACCAAAAAACCGAGTCATATAGACCCATAATTTTCATCCCCTCTTTGATTTTCGTCTCCTTCTCTCCCACTATTAATATAAGAAGGTAAGTGATGAACTGCGATAGAGCTATAACGGTGTAGAGCGGTATTAGGACACGCACCACGACCATCCAGGTTCCTGTATAAGAAGATTTGGGGAACATCTCCAGTAGGATCTTAGGGACCTCGAGGGTCTCAATTCCTGCATCGAGCTTGAATAAATTGCACAATTAACCCGGAATTTAAGTCTGTATATACGTTAGGGACTTACCCGGATTTTGGTCCAGTCCAATAGGGCTTGTAAAGCGAGGAAACCGGAGTAGTAATACTGATTCACTGGACAACTGTCGCCTACCTCCAAACCCTCCGGTAGTACCGGAGTGGGTACTCCGGGGACGTTTTGCCAGAAGGAGTTGTACTCCCTGCAACTTGCCGGTGAGCCCAAGAGTTGGGTGGTCGAAGGAGTACTGAACAGGTTCGGGTTGGTGCGTATTACGTAACTGAAAAGGTTATATTATAATGCGGTGAGAATTAGGCAGTGACGTTTCAACGAATGAGGTTTTTGGTTGGATGGACGTTTTGGGGTATAACTCGGGAACCACTTGAAATATTTTGATGATTTTTTTGCAGTAATAAAATGTGTTTCCTGATGATGGATTTGAGGGTCAAAACGTTGCTCTGGGATAAAAATTGAGGTTGCTAGGGCTGTTTTGGTTGGAGTATTTTTTTGGGCTATTTTTTTTAACAAATTCTAACTTCCCTTGAGAATATCTTAAGAAATAATGAAAATATTTTGAAAAGAGTTGCATTGCAAAAAAGGACGTTTCTTACCAAATAATCTAATGCAACAACGATTTTTATACCTCAAATACTTTTTGAGTTAAAAGCAATTTAGTCCATCAGGGTCCAAGAGCTGTCAATTTTGTTTTTAGAGCCGTATTGGAATTGCGAAATTTTTATTTATTACCCGACATTTTTGGTCATAACTTGGAAACTACTTAAGATATTTTCATAATTTTTTTACGTGGTTATTATGGAATTCCTGAGGATGGCTTTGAGGGTTAAAACGTCGATGTGAGATCAAAATTGAGGTAGCTAGGGCTGTTTTGGTTGGAGTAGTTTTTTTTGCTACTTTTGTTAACAAATTCTAACTTTACTTGAGAATATTTTAAGAAATATTGGGAATATTTTTAAAGGAGTTTTAGTGCAAGAAAAGACGTTTCTTACCAAATAATTTTGTGTAACAATAATCTTTGTACCTCAAAGACTTTTTGAGTTAGAGGTAATTTTATCCATCAAGGTCCAAGAGCTGTCAATTTTGTTTTTAGAGCCATATTGGAATTACAAGATTTTTATTTATTAGCTGACATTTTTGACCATAACTTTAAAACCACTTAAGGTATTCTTATAATTTTTCACACTATTATTGTCGGATCCCTGAAGATGAATTTGAGGGTCAAAACGTTGCTCTGGGATGAAATTTGAGGTAGCTAGGGCTGTTTTTGTTGGAGTAATTTTTTTGCCTCAATTATTAATAAATTCTAAGTTTCCTTGAGAATATCTTAAGAAGTATTAAAAATATCCTTTAAAGAGTTTTAGCACAAGAAAGTCGATTTCTTACCAAATAATTTCATATAAGAACGATCCTTGTATCTTAAAGTCTTTTTGAGTTAGAGGCAATTTAGTCCATCAAGGTCCAAGAGCTGTCAATTTTCTTTTTAGAGCCGTATTGGAAATACAAAATTTTTATTTATTATCCGACATTTTTGGTCATAACTTGAAAACCACTCAAGATATTCTTATATTTATTTAACATCATTATTATGGGATTCCTGAGGATGGATTAAAGGGTCAAAACGTCGCTCTGAGATAAAAAATAAGGTAGCTAAGGCTGTTTTGGTTGGAGTATCTTTTTTTGCAACAATTATTAATAAACTCTGAGTTTCCTTGAGAATATCTTAAGGAATAATGGGAATATTTTTAAAAGAGTATTAGCGCAAGAAAGGACGCTTCTTACCAAATAATTTCATATAAGAACGATTTTTGTACCTCAACGACTTTTCGACTTACAGGCAATTTTGTCCATTAAGGTCCAAGAGCTGTCAATTTTGGTTTTAGAGCCGTATTGGAATTACAAGATTTTTATTTATTACCCGACATTTTTGGTCATAACTTGGAAACTACTTAAGATATTCTCATAATTTTTCTACATCATTATTATGGGATTCCTGAAGATAGATTTAAGGGTCAAGACGTCGCTCTGAGATAAAATTTGAGGTAGCTAGGGCTGTTTTGGTTGGAGTAATTTTTTTTGCTATTTTTATTATCAAATTCAAACTTTCCTTAAGAATATCTTAAGAAATAATGAAAATTTTTTTTAAAGAGTTATATTGCAAGAAAGAACGTTTCTTACCAAATAATTTAATGTAACAACGATTTTTGTATCCTAAAGACTTTTTGAGTTAGAGGCAATTTTGTCCATCAAGGTCCAAGAGCTATCAATTTTGTTTTTAGAGCCGTATTGGAATTACAAGATTTTTATTTAATACCTGACATTTTTGGTCATAACTTTGGAATTACGTAAGATATTCTTATAATTTTTCACACTTTTATTGTCGGATCCCTGAAGATGAATTTGAAGGTCAAAACGTCGTTCTGGGATAAAAATTGAGGTAGCTAGAGCGGTTTTGGTTAGAGTAGTTTTTTTTGCTACTTTTATTAACAAATTCTAACTTTCCTTGAGAATATCTTACGAAATAATAAAAATATTTTTAATAACTACCGTAAAAAAGGCCGTTTCTTACCAAACAGCTTCATATAAAAACAATTTTTGTATCTCAAAAACTTTTTGAGTTACAGGCAATTTTGTCCATCAAGGTCCAAGTACTTTCATACTTGAGTTTTCTTAAACTATTAGTGGCCACTTTTAGGTATAACTCAGGAACCACCAGGAATATTTTCATAATTTTTTCACATTAATATTAAGAAATCCTCGAGGATTGATTTGAGTGGAAAAACTCTCTTGAGAACCAGAGAGAAACTGGAAAAGATGACCCTCTATCCAGACGATCCTATACGCCGCAATGCACAGTCAAGATCAACAGAATGATCCAGGAATCTCCTCTAAGAATTCTCTATTGAACCCAAAAGCTCCCAAAGGACAAGATGGAACTTTCAAGACCACTGAACAACCTGATCTAAACCTTATAGACCTTTTATTTTGTTATATGTAAATGGTTGGAGGAGTCCTTGGAGAAGTCCGTATACAGTCTAATCTGAAGGTCTAGTCTGGTAGAAAGATGAATTTAGACCAGAAAACAAGGATATCATGGAGGTTCACTACTGAAATTATTAAGAAAAACTACGATAATTACCTCAAAGAACCATTAATCGGATCGGGATTCTGGAAAACCACAGCCAGGGCGATGTTGTTGGGTTCCAAACCGTATGACGTGAGCAGATCCTCGACCGTAGGATACACCACCCAGGCGATAGGTTGCACCCGAAAGTTCTGCTTCAAATTGATGTCGTCCCACAGTACGTCCACTGTCCTTAAAAAGTCCTGAAACAAACGGTGATTTCTTAAGGTACTTACGCACCTAATAATCAATTACCTGGACCGATTTGTTATTCGGTACCACCGCTATTGTATGCGTGGTGTTCCTAAAATTCGCTATCAATTCGGCAGCTCCCCTTGGCTGGTTGATTTCCGGAAAGTTCGGGTTCGGTACCGCCACTTTTATGAGATACAGGACCCCCAGGGTGTAAATTGGTAGAAGCACCTCCTAAAAGTGACGTGACAACTTTAATGCGTCATTTATTAATGAATCAAGGGCATATGTACCGCCAATGTCCTCCGTTTATCGCGTTTCTTTAGCAACAGGTTCCTTTTTAGCATCGCTTTCAGTTGAGCGAAGTACACCCTCGTTTTTGTTTGCTCGTTCATTATTTGGCGGCTCTTTTTAATGTGGTGCGACAAGGAGGGAGGGAAAGTTAGGTGATTTTCATCTGAAAATGTCCAAAAAAAAAAGTCGGTGTTATTGATCATGGGGCAGTAGCTTAAGCTTCAAGGTTAAAGGTCAAAGTGAAGCCACGAGGTTCAATAGATATTAAATTGTTCATTAATAGTTAAGATTTTGTCGCTATTTTTTACCTTAAACGATACTTCTGCTGCAAATCGAGACTGTTTTACCGCATATTTCCGGTATGGTTTTCATTTAATACGTATTAATGTGTGCGTGATATCAATATTTCAACGATATATTCATAAATTTGCTTGTAAATTCAAAGAGTGTTCCCCAAGTGACTTATGGGGAATTAATGTGTTCATATATTAAGTTTTAATAATGCATATGTAGCGTGTGCACATATTAAGGAAATTTGTGCGATACAGGAGTGTTTTCAATTTTTAGAGACTAAGATAAGGAGGATTGTTAAAGAATTTGGTTCATTTTTCAGGTAATTTCGGTGTCTCAATTTGCCCTGAATTGCCTGGAATAAAAACAGGATTTTCCAGTTTTTAGGCAGGAAATTATCTATAGTCCAGGCAGTTTTATTGCGACCTCGACTGCCTGGAAAACAGGCTCAAAACAGGGAGAAAATCATTGAAGAATTTGGTTCATTTTCCAGGCAGTTAAACTGTCTTGATTTACCTTCAATTGCCTGGAATAAAAACGAGATTTTTCAGGTTTTAGGCAGGAAATTATCTATAGTCCAGGCAGTTTTATTGCGACCTCAACTGCCTGGAAAACAGTCTCAAAACAGGGAGAAAATCATTAAAGAATTTGGTTCATTTTCCAGGCAGTTAAAGGGTCTTGATTTACCTTCAATTGCCTAAAATAAAAACGGGATTTTCCAGTTTTTAGGCAGAAAATTATTTATAGTCCAGGCATTTTTATTGCGACCTCAACTGCCTGGAAAACTGGCTTAAAACAGGGAGGGAAATTGTTTAAAAATTTGATTCATTTTCCAGGCAGTTAAACTGTCTTGATTTACCTTCAATTGCCTGGAATAAAAACGAGATTTTCCAGTTTTTAGGCAAAAAATTATTTATAGTCCAGGCATTTTTATTGCGACCTCAACTGCCTGGAAAACTGGCTTAAAACAGGGAGGGAGATTGTTAAAGAATTTGGTTCATTTTCCAGGCAGTTAAAGGGTCTTGATTTACCTTCAATTGCCTGAAATAAAAACGGGATTTTCCAGTTTTTAGGCAGAAAATTATTTATAGTCCAGGCAGTTTTACTGCGACCTCGACTGCCTGGAAAACAGGCTTAAAACAAGGAAGAGGATCGTTAAAGGATTTGGTTCATTTTCCAGGCAGTTAAAGGGTCTTGATTTACCTTCAATTGCCTGAAATAAAATCAAAATTTTCCAGGTTTTAGGCAGGAAATTATTTATAGTCCAGGCAGTTTTACTGCGACCTCGACTGCCTGGAAAACAGGCTTAAAACAAGGAAGAGGATCGTTAAAGGATTTGGTTCATTTTTCAGGCAGTTAAACTGTCTTGACTTACCTTCAATTGCCTGGAATAAAAACGAAATTTTCCAGGTTTTATTCCGGAATCCAAGTAACAAATTGGTCCCGATTTTAGTACGTTTTTTTATTATTTCATCTAAATTATGTCAATTGTACATGATTTTATTCAAGTGACATTCCCGGAAAAAACAACATTTAGTAAAATATATTAGTCCAATTAACTTGCGCAAGGTTTCTTAATTAATTTCTAATTTATTTATTTATAATTGGCTTAATTTTCGAGTCAATTGCACTTGATTTTTTATTTTCATAATTAAATTCTTAAATATGTCAATTTGTCTTGATTTTATTTTTTTTGACATATCCAAAAAGAAACACTATTTTTTTTAAATATATTAGACCAATTGACTTGCAACCTTTTGTATTTAATGTGTCAATTCCACTGGACTCAAGTTATTTCTTAAATTATTAAAATCAAACCGTATTTTTTGTCAAAACTGTTTATTTTTGTGTCAATTGTTCTTGATATAATCCCTTTTTGAAGTTTTACAATTAAAATTTTAATTTTTTTAAATATACGTATATTTTCAGCAAAATAACTGGACCAATTAACTTGCGACCTGTTTTTAAATTTGCTCTTGATTTTATATTTATTTGTTTAAAATTTTGATAGTCCAAAGTCCGCTTAATTTTCGAGTCAATTCTACTTGCAGTTATTTTATTTAATTTTTTTTTATTTCTAAAGTTATTCAAAATACGTTAATTGGTCTTGAATTTATTTTATTTTTTACTGTATATTCCGCATATTTTTTTGTGTCAACTGCACTTGATTTAATTTTATTTTAAGTGACATCTCCAGAAATAAACTTTATTTAATTTGTACTTTATTTCTATGTAATTCGCATTATTTCTTGGTCAATTCCACTGGATTTAAGTAATTTTTTAATTATTAATAATCGTAATATCTTAACTGGTTTCCAAATTATAGTTAAAAACGTCGACTAATAGACCTTGATGGAGAAAATCGTCTTTAACTTAAAAAGTTTTTGAGGCACAAAAATCGTTCTAATATGAAAATATTTGGTAAGAAATGCCCTTTTTTAGACTAGAACCCTTTTGAGAATATTCCTATTGTTTGCTAAATTATTTGCAAGGAAAGTTAGAATTTGTGAAAAATAGTAGTAAAAAAAACCACCTCAACCAAAATAGATCTAGTGACTTAAATTTTTAACTCAGAATGACGTTTTTACACTTAAATTGATCCTCGAAAATCCTGTTATGATGCGGTGAAAAAATTGTGAAAATATCTTAAATAGTTTTTAAGTTACGGGCAAAAATGTTGGCCAATAAATAAAAATCTTGTATTTCTTGTGTCTCTGGGACCTTGATGGACCAAATTGCCTCTAACTTATGAAGCTTTTAAGGTACAAATATCCTTCTTATACGGAATTATTTGGTAATAAATACCTTATTTTGAGGTAAAATCCTTTTAAAAATATCTGCACTATTTCTTAAGATATCCTTTAGTAAAGTTGGAATTTCTGAAAAAAAGTTCCAAAAAAAGCACCCCAACCAAAACAGCCCTAACTACCTCCATTTTTAACCTAGAATGATGTTTTTACCTTCAAATTCATCCTTAGGAATCCTGCTATGATGTTATGAAAAAATGTTGAAAATATCTTAAATAGTTTCCAAGTTATGAGCAAAAATCAGCCAATAAATAAAAATCTTGTATTTCTAATATGATTCTAAAATCTGCATCAGGTGTCTCTGGGACCTTGATGGACAAAATTGCCTCTAACTTATGAAGTTTTTGAGGTACAAATATCGTTCTTATACCAGATTATTTGGTAATAAATACCTTTTTTAAAATAAAACCCTTCTAAAAATATCCCCACTATTTCTTCAAATATTCTTTAGTAAAGTTGAAATTTTTTAATAAAAGTACAAAAAAAAACCACCCGAACCAAAACAGCCCTAACTACCTCAATTTTTAACTTAGAATGATGTTTTTACCCTTAAATTCATCTTCAGGATTCCTATAATGATGTTGTGAAAAAATTGTCAAAATGTCTTAAATAGTTTCTAAGTTATGAGCAAAAATGTCAGCCAATAAATAAAAATCTTGTTTTTCCAATATCGTTCTAAAATCTGCATCAGGTGTCTCTGGGACCTTGATGGACGAAATTGTCTCTAACTTATGAAGTTCTTGAGGTACAAATATTGTTCTTATATCAAATTGTTTGGTAATCAATACCTTTTTTCGAGTTAAGACCCTTTTGAAAATATTCGCACTATTTCTTAAGATATTCACTAGTAAAGTTAGAATATCTTAATAAAAGTGCCAAAAAAAACTACCTTAACCAAAATAACCCTAGCTACCTCAGTTTTTAACCCAGAATTACGTTTTTACCTTTAAATTTATCCTCAGGAATTCTATTATGATGTGGTGAAAAAACTATAAAAATATTTTAAATAGTTTACAAGTTATGACCAAAAATGTCAGCCAATAAATAAAAATCTTGTTTTTATACCCACTATTTCTTAAAATATTTTAATAAATAAATGATAAAAGTTTTTTTTAGCTGATAGGCCTTATTATAGGTTAAATAAGTATAGTTTCCAGTTCACTAATTCACTTTATGTTATTTCCTTTTGTATTCTCATTATTTTAATTTTAACTACATTTTATTATTTATGTAGCTTTATTATCTTGCTTTTTAATTAATATTATTTTATTTTTATGTTATCTTAAGATACATATACTATTTATTTAGTTTTCGTGTAACATTTTGTTGCCAATAATAAAAATATATTACCACTATTATTATTATTATTATTAAAAAATCATTGTATGTTTTAAACAAAAATAGCACATTTTAGTATACAGTCTACTGCATAGGCCCAAAAAAATGTAACTTAGACACCCTGTAATTAACAATAAAATTACTCACAGACCCCTTGAACAATTTAGTGTTAATTAAGCTTCACTTCACTCCATGCAATTCCAATAAACACTAATAATTAATAAAAAAATACACCAATTTGCACTGAACCTTTGATTTAGAGAAGCCAATAAAACGCACTATATATAATCCACTTACCTATATATACACCACCGCGTTAACTTAGCATACAACGAATGGGTTTTTTAATAGTACAACAACTAGCACCGTCTATGGGGTCCCAATTAATTAATTTATAAATTAATTAATTAATTAACAAAACAACGAGGTACATTTTATATATAATCCGACACTGCCCTACCCTATTATATCAATTTTCGCGGTAGCCATATTATATCAGTTTATAAAGGGGATTGAAATGGAAATACGGGGGAGGAGGGGGGTGTGGGGGATGGAAATGCCGCCCTTGCGACGACTCCCTGTGAAATGCGCGTCCCGGTTTAGTCTTACGGGGGTTAGTCGAGTAGTGTTAAGGGATGAAGCATAGATCAATGAACAGGAAAAGTATATAGTAATATAATATAATTTTTATAAGGGATGTTCTAAATGTGAGATCAATATACCGGGTGTTCGAAAAGTAGACGGAGATATTTCTAGGGGTGATTCCCTAAAAAAATATGAGAAAAAGTTTTTATAAACATGGGTTCGGAAATGCACAGTTTTCAAGATACGGGGTGATAAATTTTTTTTTAATATTATTTTTTTATTAATTTTCTATTCCTATAGTAAATTCAATTTTTTAAATATGTATAATAGTTTAGTAATTTTAAAAATATTTAGCAGTGTTTCTGGACTTAGCAAAGGCTTTTGACACTACTTCGACTGCCTGGAATAAATGAGAAACTACTTTTAACTGTAGCTTCAAAAGTTCCAATTATTTACTTTTTAATTTATTATTATTAAAAAGGGTGAAAAAGGAAAAACAAACCGTTTTTTCTAATTTTTTGAAATTAAATTAAATTTTTTTTTAGAAATAGAATAATTGCTCAAAATACATCAAAAAAGTCTTATAAAGTTTTTTTGAATAATTAACCCACAAAAAGTTATAGCCAAAAAACTCTTTATCAAAAAATCGAAAGGGGTACCCATGGGAAAATGTTCATAATTTTGATTTTTATTTTTTTTTCTGGAAAACTGTTGATTAAAGAAAAAAATTATTAAAACAAAAGTTGTTTGAAATTCTTATGCGCATCAGATGAAATAGAAAAATAATTTTTAGGTTGAATAGTTTTCTAGAAAATTGGAAAATACCTTTAGATAGTTTTTTCTCATTTTCTCAAAAACAGTTAGGAATATTGAAAATTTTCTTTCAGCATTTGCTTGCAATTAAAAAATAGAATAAATCATGTAGAATAGCATTTTCTGGTATATCGAACAATAAAGGAGTTATAGAAGATTTTTAACAAATTGGAAAATTTTTAGGACAAAAATTAAAAAAAAAAATTTTGACAAAAATTAACTTTTTTTCTTAGAAATCAATAAATTGCCTAAAATACATCAAAAAACTCTTATAAAGTTTTTTTGAATAATTTAGTCAAAAAAAGTTATACCCAAAAAAGTCTTTATCAAAAAATCGAAAGGGGTACCCATGGGAAAATGTTCATAATTTTGATTTTTATTTTTTTTCTGGAAAACTGTTGATTGGAGAAAAAAATTTTTGAAACAAAAGTTGTTTGAAATTCTTATGCGCATCAGATGGAATAGAAAAATAATTTTTAGGTTGAATAGTTTTCCAGAAAATTGGAAAATACCTTTAGATAGTTTTTTCTTATTTTCTCAAAAACAGTTAGGAATATTGAAAATTTTCTTTTAGCATTTGCTTGCAATTAAAAAATAGAATAAATCATGTAGAATAGCATTTTCTCGTACATCGAACAATGAAGGAGATATAGAAGGTTTTTGATAAATTGGAAAATTTTTAGGACAAAATTTAAAAAAAAAAAATTTTGAAAAAAATTTAATTTTTTTTTTAGAAATCGATTAATTGCCTAAAATACATCAAAAAACTCTTATAAAGTTTTTTTGAATAATTTGGTCAAAAAAAGTTATACCCAAAAAAGTCTTTATCAAAAAATCGAAAGGGGTACCCATGGGAAAATGTTCATAATTTTGATTTTTATTTTTTTTCTGGAAAACTGTTGATTGGAGAAAAAAATTTTTGAAACAAAAGTTGTTTGAAATTCTTATGCGCATCAGATGGAATAGAAAAATAATTTCTAAGTCCCACAGTTTTCCAGAAAATTGGAAAATACTTTTTGATTGTTTTTTCTCATTTTCTCAAAAACAGTTAGGAATATTGAAAATTTTCTTTCAGCATTTGCTTGCAATTAAAAAATAGAATAAATCATGTAAAATAGCATTTTCTCGTATATCGTACAATAAAGGAGTTATAGAAGATTTTTGATAAATTGGAAAATTTTTAGGACAAAATTAAAAAAAAATTTTTTGAAAAAAATTTAATTTTTTTTTAGAAATCGATTAATTGCCTAAAATACATCAAAAAAGTCTTATAAAGTTTTTTTGAATAATTTACCCAAAGAAAGTTATACCCAAAAAAGTCCTTATCAAAAAATCGAAAGGGTACCAATGGGAAAATGTTCATAATTTTGATTTTTATTTTTTTTCTGGAAAACTGTTACTTGAAGAAAAAAATTGTTAAAACAAAAGTTGTTTAAAATTCTTATGCGCATCAAATGGAATAGAAAAATAATTTTTAGGTCCAATAGTTTTCCAGAAAATTGGAAAATACCTTTAAGATAGTTTTTTCTCATTTTCTCAAAAACAGTTGGGAATATTGAAAATTTTCTTTCAGCATTTGCTTGCAATTAAAAAATAGAATAAATCATGTAGAATAGCATTTTCTCGTATATCGAGCAATAAAGGAGTTATAGAAGATTTTTAACAAATTGGAAAATTTTTAGGACAAAAAATTAAAAAAAAAATTTTTTGAAAAAAATTTAATTTTTTTTTAGAAATCGATTAATTGCCTAAAGTACATTAAAAAAGTCTTATAAAGTTTTTTCGAAAAATCTACTCAAAAAAAGTTAAACCCAAAGAAGTCTTTATCAAAAAATCTAAAGGGGTCCTATGGGAAAATGTTCATAATTTTGATTTTTATTTTTTTTCTGGAAAACAGTTAATTAAAGGAAAAAATTATTAAAACAAAAGTTGTTTGGAATCTAAATGCGCATAAGATGCAATAGAAAAATAATTTTGAAAACCAACAGTTTTCCAGAAAATTGGGAAACACCTCTAAGCAGATGTTTCTCATTTTCTCGAATACTATTGGGAATATTAAAAATTTTCTTTTAGCATTGGATTCCTGATCAAAAATAGAACAAATCATAAAAAATAACATTTAGCCGTAAATTGAAAAATAAAGAAGTTATGAATGGTTTTAGAAAAATTAGACAATTTTTGAATGAAAAATTCGAAAAAAAATTTTTTTTTTTAAAGTTAATTTTTTTTTAGCGAATTGATAAATCATTCAAAACCCTTCAAAAAAGTCTTATAAAACTTTAAAAAAAAATGTACTAGAAAAAAGTTATACCCAAAAAAGTCTTTCTCAAAAAAATCGAAAAGGAATCCCTGGAAAAATGTTCATAATTTCGGTTTTTATTTTTTTTTCTAGAAAACTACTGGTTAGAGAAAAAATTGTTAAAACAAAAGTTATTTGGAATGTCAATGTGCACCAGATGCAATAGAAAAATAATTTTTAAATCCAACAGTTTTCCAGAAAATTAAGAAAAACCTCTAAACAGTTTTTCCTCATTTTCTCGAAAACAGTTGGGAATATTGGAAATTTTCTTGCAGTATTGCATTAAAATTAAAAAACAAAAGAAATTATGTAGAACAACATTTACTCGTAAATAAAAAAATAAAAGAGTTACGAAAGATTTTTGTCAAATTGGAACATTTTTTGAAATAAAATTTAATTTAAAATTAATCACAAAATACAGTCAGCGTCAGCACCGTTCGGGATACTGAGAACACACCTCGGGCCAAATGGAGGCCACCCTCAGACCCCTCGCCCTCAATCGGCGAGAGTGAAAGTCAATTCGTCTAAACACGTCGCTCCTGTCGAACTCCGCCGGATCGCTCCACACCCGTTCAGCAAAGGCGGCCGTTCTGGGCCACAATCGGGTCTCGACATCTTCCGCGTCGACTTCTTCGGTCCACAAACACACTTCCCCCCCCAACACTTGATCCAACCTCTGAGGAAACTCGTTCCAAGGCCGGTACTTGTAGAACTTCCTCCAGTTGGTGTATGGATCGCAGGCACCGTTCGCTTCGCTCTTTTTCCACGGACCAAACCCGCAGTCCAAGTACCATTGACCGACAGTCGAGAAGATTATTTTAAAATTACTCTCCATTATCCCTTTGAGTTGGCCAAACCAGTATTGGACAACCAACTCTTCTTGGTGCGTCAAGGAGTGGATATATCGGTCAGTCAAAGGGCTGGACCACAGGACCACATTCTTGGGCATAGTGCCATTGTTGGCCAGTTTAACCCTTTCCAACATGGCGTTAGTGAAGTTGACCCACACCTTATAGACGTCATTGTGTAACTGTCTTGCTGAGTCAGTATTGGTCCAGCAGCTAGTGATCACTTCGTCATCTCCGATGTGGAAAGTCTCCTTGTCAGTGCCCAACTCCAATAAATCCCTGTAAATGCTTTCGAGGGTTTTTAGGGCGTTTGGATTGTCGGGGTTCAAAGTGGTTTTGAACATGTCAGGGTTGTTGCAGAGTATTTCCTCCTTGGGCCAAGCCGAAGGGGTCACATGGCTAGGCGCGTCAATTTCCATAATGGTTCTGACCCCTCTTTTCCTCGCATACTCCACCAATTTCTTAATATCCTCTGGGGTGTACCTAGACTCCTCGTTGTAAGACCCTTTTATGGCAAAATCCTCGTTTCTAGGTAAAATCAAAGGAAAACTTGAGGAGTCTGACAGGTGGAGGTGCAGCACGTTCATTTTTGAGGCGGCCATCCCCTCAACAGCTTTCCGAAGAACCTTTATAGGAACAAAATGCCTGGAAACATCGATTAAGAGCCCTCGATGCCTAAATGCTGGTTTATCGATGATTTTCACGTCATGAATTATCCTGAATCGCTTCGTTATATGGTCATACCAAATCAGTTGACTAAGGGTTTCTAAGCCGTGTCTTGCCCCGTAATAATTACTAGCGAATATGTTCACAAGCAGCAACGTGTCGTCCAGTTTCTGGCTGTACAAGGCATATTCCTCGTCAGTTGTGCTCCTGAGTGTCAAATCAGCTTCTCTGACGTGGATATTCAACTTAAGAACTCTCCTCTCTTTATCTTGTAGCACGTAACTGTTGCTCCCTCCCAAGTTATTTATGAACGTATTCGCTGCTTCCTCCAACTCTCCTTTTACCTTATCATTCGGGGAGTGGATTGTGAGAAATACGTGCTCTTTCATAAAAGTCGAGGCATCTTTGCGAATGATTTCAAGTTGAGTCGGTTTGGGCCACAAGGGAGGCACGTTTCCGCACGTCATTTGACACGTCTCCAAAGAAATCGCTTTGTCTCTCTCTGAAGTGAAGGATTTCTCGCATCTGTCTTTGTCCGCGCAGGACCACGTCTGGATCGTGTTTGACTCCTGCGATCTGCAACGAAAGGTTTGGATTATGTTTTTAAATAACAAGTTTGGCGCCCAACGTGTGGGGTACAACACTCCCTAAAGTTCGACGAATATGGACTTAAATATACCCGTGAGTTGGCAACTAAATATATAAATTTGAATGGTTATATTAAGAGTACTCAATAGTCCCCTCCTTCTTTATGCAGGAAACTGTAATGTTCAAAGACAAAGAGGATAAAAGTTCCAAGGTATTGATCGGATATCTTACCATTGACGCTTACTTAATTTCTGTGGGAAAGTGGAACCTGGAAATGGGGTACAAGAAAGATAAGAGGGATTATAGGACTCTCTGAAGTAGAAAGAGGGTTGGCAGAGAACCAATACTGGTACTTTTTGATATTAGAGCAACATGCGACCCAGTACAGTTCTCTTAAGGAAGATCTTATTTTGATCCATTTTTTGGCATGAAAACCCATCTGAGACCCAGGAATTATTGACGATCGTAATGAATTGATGGTTCACGTCTGTGACGGGTTCAATTATATACGAAAAGTGTCATTTCAAAATTATTCGAGGTATATTAGAGAGGTGAGATCGGTAGAATGCCAAATAATGGACTTTTGACCCCTTTTTTGGCATGAAAACCCATCTGAGACCAAGGAATTATCGACGATCGTAATGAATTGATGGTTCATGTCTGTAATCGGTTCAATTATATACGGAAAGTGACATTTCAACATTACCCAATACATATTAGAGAGGTGAGATGCGGTAGAATGCCAAATATTGGACTTTTGACCCCTTTTTTGGCATAAAAACCCATCTGAGACCCAGGAATTATTGACGATCGTAATGGATTGATGGTTCACGTCTGTGACCGGTTCAATTACATACAAAAAGTGACATTTCAAAATTATTTGAGGCATATTAGAGAGGTGAGATGCAGTAGAATGACAGATAATGGACTTTTGACCCCTTTTTTGGCATGAAAACCCATCTGAGACCCAGGAATTATTGACGATCATAATGAATTGATGGTTCACGTCTGTGATCGGTTCAATTACATACGAAAAATGGCATTTCAAAATTATTCAAGGCATATTAGAGAGGTGAGAGGCGGTAGAATGTCAAGTAATGGACTTTCGACCCCTTTTTTGGCATGAAAACCCATCTGACACCCAGGAATTATTGACGATCGTAATAAATTAATGGTTCACGTCTGTAACCAGTTCAATTAAATACAAAAAGTGACATTTCAAAATTATTCGAGGCATATTAGAGAGGTGAGATGTGGTAGAATGCCAAATAATGGACTTTTGACCCCTTTTTTGGCATGAAAACCCATCTGAGACCCAGGAATTATTGACGATCGTAATGAAATGATGGTTCACGTCTGTGATCAGTTCAATTACATACAAAAAGTGACATTTTAAAATTATTTGAGGCATATTAGAGAGGTGAGATGCGGTAGAATGCCAAATAATGGACTTTTGAGCCCTTTTTTGGCATGAAAACCCATCTGAGATCCAGAAATTATTGACGATCGTAATGAATTGATGGTTCACGTCTGTAATCGGTTCAATTACATACAAAAAGTGATATTTCAAAATTATTTGAGGCATATTAGAGAAGTGAGATGCGGTCGAATGCCAAATAATGGACTTTTGACCCCTTTTTTGGCATAAAAATTCATCTGAGACCCAGAAATCATTGACGATCGTAATGAATTGATGGTTCACGTCTGTAACCGGTTCAATTACATACAAAAAGTAACATTTCAAAATTATTTGAGGCATATTAGAGAGGTGAGATGCGGTAGAATGCCAAATAATGGACTTTTGAGCCCTTTTTTGGCATGAAAACCCATCTGAGATCCAGAAATTATTGACGATCGTAATGAATTGATGGTTCACGTCTGTAATCGGTTCAATTACATACAAAAAGTGATATTTCAAAATTATTTGAGGCATATTAGAGAAGTGAGATGCGGTCGAATGCCAAATAATGGACTTTTGACCCCTTTTTTGGCATAAAAATTCATCTGAGACCCAGAAATCATTGACGATCGTAATGAATTGATGGTTCACGTCTGTAACCGGTTCAATTACATACAAAAAGTAACATTTCAAAATTATTTGAGGCATATATGAGAGGTGAGATGCGGTAGAATGTCAAATAATGGACTTTTGACCCCTTTTTTGGCATGAAAACCCATCTGAGACCCAGGAATTATTGACGATCATAATGAATTGATGGTTCACGTCTGTGATCGGTTCAATTACATACGAAAAATGGCATTTCAAAATTATTCAAGGCATATTAGAGAGGTGAGAGGCGGTAGAATGTCAAATAATGGACTTTTGACCCCTTTTTTGGCATGAAAGCCCATCTGAGACCCAGGAATTATTGGCGATCGTAATGAATTGATGGTTCACGTCTGTGACCGGTTCAATTATATATGAAAAGTAACATTTCAAAATTATTTGAGCCATATTAGAGAGGTGACATGCGGTAGAATGTCAAATAATGGACTTTTGACCCCTTTTTTGGCATGAAAACCCATCTGAGACCCAGGAATTATTGACGATCGTAATGAATTGATGGTTTACGTCTGTGACCGGTTCAACTATATACGAAAAGTAACATTTTAAAATTATTTGAGGCATATTGGAGAGATGGGATGCGGTAGAATGCCAAATAATGGACTTTTGTGCTACCAGAGGAAGGGAGATAAACAGATAGTCAAAAAACTAAACATCCCTCTCAATAATCTTGTGGAACTCTTAATACAGATCAGAAATTCAATTAAAAAAACCCCAGTTTCGTATAATGACTCTTGGCAAACACTCCAAGAACAACAGAGTGTTCATTTACTGAGCAAGAGAGAGATAGGATCAGGATTTCATTGATTCAGTGAGCATAGTTACCAAGGAGATGATCCAGGCTTATCGTAAAAGATATAGACAAACGATCTGTAGAGTAATTGGACTAATAACTTATGTTCTAAATATTCAATACAAAAAAGAGTGTTAATAAATTATGGATTATGGACAAAAAACAGTGATTTTTCAGAAGAATTTCTTACTGGGTAGATGTGTGGGGTGGGTGGGGGGGTAGGGGTACTGTTTTTGAAAAACGGCTTTTTTTATAAAAGAAAATAACCATTTTTTAACAAAACTACCCGTACCCCCCCACCCACCCCAAACTTGTACCCAGTAATAAATTCTTCTGCAAAATCACTGTTAATCGTCCATAATATCCAAACTAATAACACCGTTTTTGTACTAAATAATTATATGTAAAATTTAAATTAATGAAATATCCTAGAAGATTAGAGAGTATGACCCAATATATATTTTTTAATTTTAATAATAATTTTATATATAAATATTTAATACAAAAAGAGTGTTAATAAATTAAGGATTATGGACAAAAAACAGTGATTTTTCAGAAGAATTTTTTTTGGTAAATTGTGTGGGGTGGAAGGCAGTTTTATTAGAACTGAAGGTGAAACTTACATCGAGAACTTAACCTCAAAATATTTAAATCAATTACAGGAATTATTTATTAGGAACCGATAATAGAAGAACGAGCATAAAAACAGCAGTTCGATCCTGTTTCTCGCATAAATCAATGCAAACTTAGTGCAGCACGTTATTAATCCTGATACCGCCGGCCTTAATGCGTGACGGGAAATTCAAACGATTTACCATTTTTTCTCACGTCTGTAGTTATTTCAAATTAAATATCCTCTTCTCGAGACGCCACTGAATCATATATTAATAAATAATCGATTGATAAGAAATTTTCTTGCATATACAACTGTTTTAAATTAAGGTCAACTCTAAAAGCTTACTCACCCATACTCCTTTGCTACATTAATATAACCGTGTATAGTTTTAATGCACAAAATAAAAAACACACTGAACAAACTAAAAATAATCACATTTTTCATAATTGTTGTTTGTTGTTTTTGATACATCAGCCTCCAATGTTATATGTATATCTATTGAATCATCGTGAGTGCAAAACGCGATAACGATTATGTATTGTTATAAATATATCTCGAACCTATTTATATTATATACTATAAAGGCACATATGAACTGTTGTAATGGTGCGGTAAAACCTATATAGAATTAACGATGTAGACAAAGTAAGAGTCGATAAAAACAATAGTAGCAAATGTTTTTCGCATAATTAAAGTGATGATAAGGAATACATTCATTATATATAGTAATGTGTTAAATGCAAGGAGCCTGAAAGGATAATTCACTTTAATTTTATTTATTTATTTATTTATTTAATAATAATTAAACTAAAAAATTAGATGTACTATTAGGTGTAATATCGAAGCCCATATAAATTTAACAGGTAGTCATGGGGAACAGTGACAAAAGCCTTTGCTAAGTCTAATTTCTAGACCGATTAGGCTTAAATAAAAAACCCCTGGAAGAGAAATTAATTATCGTCTTTTTAATAAGGGATAAATCTTCTTTCTAAATGACAAGAAGATGACATTTTTCACACAAGTTTTATTAGACTTTTTTGACGTCTTTTGAACGATTTATCCATTTCCAAAAAAAATTTAATTAAAAAAAAAATTCCAAAAAACTTACCTTTGCCCACTTTTTTGACTGGAATCTTCCTCTGAGAACCACGAATCATTGAACATCGCTATAAAATCGCTTGACCATCGACTGTCAAGATCATAAATAAGTCAGGTGAGTAATATTTCCAAGCGGTTGAGGTTGTCAGTGAGGAGTGAAACGCGGTAGAAACTCAAAAAGTTGACTTTTACCCACATTTTGACCTTTAAACCCCTCTGAGAGCCATGAATCATTGACGATCGCTATAAAATGATAATCCTCGTTTGTGAAGATCATAACCAAGTGACATCAGTGATATTCCTAAGCGATTGAGGTTGTGAGTGAGGAGTGAAACGCGGTAGAAACTCAAAAAGTTGACTTTTACCCACTTTTTGACCTTTAAACCCCGCTAAGAGCCACGTATCGTTGACGATCGCTATTAAATGATGATCATCGTTTGTCAAGATCATAAATAAGTCAAGTGAGTAATATTCCCAAGCGATTGAGGTTGTGAGTGAGGAGTGAAACGCGGTAGAACCTCAAAAACTTGACTTTTACCCACTTTTTGTCCTAAATCTCCCTCTGAGAGCCACGAATCATTGACGATCGCTATAAAATGTTAATCATCGTTTGTTAAAATCATAAATAAGTGACATGAGTGATATTCCAAAGCGATTGAGGACGTAAGTAAGCAATGAAACGCGGTAGAAACTCAAAAAGTTGACTTTTACCCACTTTTTGACCTTTAAACCCCTCTGAGAGCCATGAATCATTGACGATCGCTATAAAATGATAATCCTCGTTTGTGAAGATCATAACCAAGTGACATCAGTGATATTCCTAAGCGATTGAGGTTGTGAGTGAGGAGTGAAACGCGGTAGAAACTCAAAAAGTTGACTTTTACCCACATTTTGACCTTTAAACCCCTCTGAGAGCCATGAATCTTTGACGATCGCTATAAAATGATAATCCTCGTTTGTGAAGATCATAACCAAGTGACATCAGTGATATTCCTAAGCGATTGAGGTTGTGAGTGAGGAGTGAAACGCGGTAGAAACTCAAAAAGTTGACTTTTACCCACTTTTTGACCTTTAAACCCCGCTAAGAGCCATGAATCATTGACGATCGCTATTAAATGATGATCATCGTTTGTCAAGATCATAAATAAGTCAAGTGAGTAATATTCCCAAGCGATTGAGGTTGTGAGTGAGGAGTGAAACGCGGTAGAACCTCAAAAACTTGACTTTTACCCACTTTTTGTCCTAAATCTCCCTCTGAGAGCCACGAATCATTGACGATCGCTATAAAATGTTGATCATCGTTTGTTAAAATCATAAATAAGTGACATGAGTGATATTCCAAAGCGATTGAGGACGTAAGTAAGCAATGAAACGCGGTAGAAACTCAAAAAGTTGACTTTTACCCACTTTTTGACCTTTAAACCCCTCTGAGAGCCACGACTCGTTCACGATCGCCATAAAATGATGATCTTCGTTTGTGAAGATCATAACCAAGTAACATCAGTGATATTCCTAAGCGATTGATATTGTGAGTGAGGACTGAAACGCGGTAGAACCTCAAAAAGTCGATTTTTACCCTCTTTTTGACCTAAATCTTCCTTTGAGAGCCACGAATCGTTGACGATCGCTATAAAATGATGATCATCATTTGTGAAGATCATAAATAAGTGAGATGAGTAATATTCCCAAGCGACTGAGGTTGTCAGTGAGGAGTGAAACGCGGTAGAAACCCAATAACTTGACTTTTACCCACTTTTTGACCTAAATCTCCCTCTGAGAGCGACGAATCATTGACGATCGCTATAAAATGATAATCATCGTTTGTAAAGATCATAAAATAGGTGAGACGCGTAATATTTCCAAGCGATTGAGGTTGTCAGTAAGGAGTGAAACGCGGTAGAAACTCAAAAAGTTGACTTTTACCCACTTTTTGACCTTTAAACCCCGCTAAGAGCCACGTATTGTTGACGATCACTATTAAATGATGATCATCGTTTGTCAAGATCATAAATAAGTCAAGTGAGTAATATTCCCAAACGATTGAGGTTGTGAGTGAGGAGTGAAACGCGGTAGAACCTCAAAAATTTGACTTTTACTCACTTTTTGTCCTAAATCTCCCTCTGAGAGCCACGAATCATTGACGATCGCTATAAAATGTTGATCATCGTTTGTTAAAATCATAAATAAGTGACATGAGTGATATTCACAAGCGATTGAGGACGTAAGTAAGCAATGAAACGCGGTAGAAACTCAAAAAGTTGACTTTTACCCACTTTTTGACATTTAAACCCCTCTGGGAGCCACGACTCGTTCACGATCACCATAAAATGATGATCTTCGTTTGTGAAGATCATAACCAAGTGACATCAGTGATATTCCTAAGCGATTGATATTGTGAGTGAGGACTGAAACGCGGTAGAACCTCAAAAAGTCGATTTTTACCCTCTTTTTGACCTAAATCTCCCTTTGAGAGCCACGAATCGTTGACGATCACTATAAAATGATGATCATCATTTGTGAAGATCATAAATAAGTGAGATGAGTAATATTCCCAAGCGACTGAGGTTGTCAGTGAGGAGTGAAACGCGGTAGAAACCCAATAACTTGACTTTTACCCACTTTTTGACCTAAATCTCCCTCTGAGAGCCACGAGTCATTGACGATCGCTATAAAATGATAATCATCGTTTGTGTAGATCATAAATAAGTGACATGAGTAATATTCCCAAGCGATTGAGGTTGTGAGTGAGGAGTGAGACGCGGTAGAAACTCCAAAAGTTGATTTTTACCCACTTTTTGGCCTAAATCTCCCTCTGAGAGTCACGAATCGGTGACGATCGCTATAAAATAATGATCCTCGTTTGTAAAAATTATGACCAAGTGACATCAGTAATATTCCTAAGCGATTGAGATTGTGAGTGAGGAGTGAAACGTGGTAGAACCTCAATAAGTTGGCTTTTACCCTCTTTTTGGACTGAATCTCCCTTTAAGAGCCACGAATCGTTGACGATCGCCATAAAATGATAATCCTCGTTTGTGAAGATCATAACCAAGTGACATCAGTGATATTTCTAAGCGATTGAGATTATGACTGAAGAGTGAAACGCGGTAGAACCTCAATAAGTTGACTTTTACCCACTTTTTGACCCAAATCTCCCTCTGAGAGCCACGAATCATTGACGATCGCTATAAAATGATGATCATCGTTTGTCAAGATTATAAATAGGTCAAGTGAGTAATATTCCTAAGCGATTGAGGTTGTCAGTGAAGAGTGAAACGCGGTAGAACCCTAAAAAGTTGAATTTTACCCACTTTTTGACTTAAATCTCCCTCTGAGAGCCACGAATCATTGACAATCGCTATTAAATGATAATCCTCGTTTGTGAAGATCATAACCAAGTGACATCAGTGATATTTATAAGCGATTGAGATTTTGACTGAAGAGTGAAACGCGGTAGAACCTCAATAAGTTGACTTTTACCCACTTTTTGACCCAAATCTCCCTCTGAGAGCCACGAATCATTGACGATCGCTATAAAATTATTATCCTCGTATGTGAAGATCATAAATAAGTCAGATGAGTGATATTTCTTAGTGGTTGAGGATGTGAGTAAGAAGTGAAATGAGGTAGAAACTCAAAAACTTGACTTTTACCAACTTTTTGGACTAAATCCCTCTGAGAGCCACGAATCGTTGACGATCGCTATTAAATGATAATCATCGTTTGTCAAGATCATAAATAAGTCAAGTGAGTAATATTTTCAAGCGATTGGGGTTGTGAGTGAGGAGTGAAACGCGGTAGAACCTCAAAAAGTCGATTTTTATTTACTTTTTGACTTAAATCTCCCTTTGAGGGCCACGAATCGTTAATGATCGCTATAAAATGATGATCATCGTTTCTGAAGATCATAAATAAGTCAAGTGAGTAATATTCCCAAGCGATTGAGGTTGTGAGTGAGGAGTGAATCGCGGTAGAAACTCAATAAGTTGATTTTAAAACCTACGAAGGCTTGCATGCCCATTATTAACAAATATACAGTTCACATCATAAATAAATCACTTTAAGACCAATGGACAATACCGATTAGTAAAACGATTGCAAAGTTGCAAGTTTCCACTCCATTGACCCTAAAAATGACCTTCAAATCCAAAATCTTCAAAAGGGGGTTTAGTGTTCTATTAGGGGTCAATGCATGCATATTACTGCTCAGTTCAGTTTCGTAAAATGCATACTTACTATATTGAGTATTGGGTATAAGCCTATCAATAAAAAATTGATCTTTTGCTACTTTAAAAAATGATAATCGAGCATTTTGTAGGGCCTACTTACGAGGACGCCACTGGTATCGCGGTATTAATAACAGGCTGATCTAATATAGTTACACAGAATCACTCGCGGGATATACTACGTGTATTATTAATACTACGTTACGTATAAACATAACGCGATTTTTAGACACACAAAATATAAAAAGATAATTAAAATTACCGAGAAAAGTCGCGTTTGAACTTCCGGTCGATGTTATAATATTATTCGGTAATAGTAGGTCGATTAAAAGGTCATTTATATGACTGGGGCATTTGCTTGATTATCTAAAAATAGATAATCAAGCAAAGCTAGAGATAGAGTCCATTTCTACCAAGTTTCATGGATCTAAATAGACCAGGAAGAAAGTTATGTGCATGTGAATGTTGGCACCGAAGGATTGTAGGACCTAAATTGTTTTTGTCAATAATAAGCATTAGAGTTAGAGATAAATTAAGGGAGTTATACAGTTCAAAAGTAGATGAAATGGAGTTCATTCCTACCAAGTTTCATGGATTGAAATGAACCAGGAAGAAAGTTATGAGCATGTGAATGTTGGCACCAAAGGATTATGTGACCTAAATTGTTTTTGCCTATTATAAGCGTTAGAGTTAGAGTTGAATTGAGGGAGTTATATAGTTCAAAAGTACATTGAATATAGTCCATTCCTACAAAATTTGATGGATTTAAATATACCAGGAAGAAAGTTATGAGTATGTGGACTTTGGCACTGAGGGATTTTTTACCTTAATTGTTCCTGCCTGTAACTGGACACAGAAAAGGAGTTAGATTGAGGGAGTTTTACTAATCAAAAGTAATCTAAACAGACATGAATTCTACCAAGTTTGGTAGATTGAATTGAACCAGTCAAGAGTCAAGAGCATGTGGACTTTGGCAAAAAAGGACTTTTACCTTAATTGTGCCTGTCTGTAACTGGAAACAGAAAAGGAGTTGGATTAGGGGAGTTTTACCAATCGATAGTGGATCAAACAGACATAAATCCTACGAAGTTTGGTAGTTTGAAATGAACTAGGAAGAAAGTTATGAACATGTGGACTTTGACAAAAAAGGACTTTTACCTTAATTGTTCCTGTCTGTAATTAGGAACAGAAAAGGAGTTGAATTAAGAGAGTTTTACTAGTCAATGGTAGACCAAAGACACATGAATTCTGCCAAGTTTGGTAGATTGAAATGAACCAGGAAGAAAGTTATGAGCATGTGGACTTTGGCACCGAGGGATTTTTACCTTAATTGTTCCTGTCTGTAACTGGGAACAGAAAAGGAGTTGGATTGAGGGAGTTTTACTAGTCAAAAGTAATTTAAACAGACATGAATTCTACCAAGTTTGGTAGATTGAAATGAACCAGGAAGAAAGTTATGAGCATGTGGAATTTGGCAAAAAAGGACATTTACCTCAGATATTCCTGTCTGTAGCTAGGAACAGAAAAGGAGTTCAATTGAGGGAGTTTTACTAGTCAAAAGTAGTCCAAACAGACATGAATTCTACCAAGTTTGGTAGATTGAAATGAATCAGGAAGAAAGTTATGAGCATGTGGAATTTGGCAAAAAAGGACTTTTACCTCAGATATTCCTGTCTGTAGCTAGAAACAGAAAAGGAGTTTAATTGAGAGAGTTTTACTAGTCAAAAGTAGTCCAAACAGACATGAATTCTACCAAGTTTGGTAGATTGAAATGAATCAGGAAGAAAGTTATGAGCATGTGGACTTTGGCACCAAGGGATTTTTACCTTAATTGTTCCTGTCTGTAACTGGGAACAGAAAAGAAGTTGAATTGAGGGAGTTTTACTAATCAATAGTGGATCAAACAGACATAAATTCTACCAAGTTTGGTAGTTTAAAATGAACCAGGAAGAAAGTTATGAGCATGTGGACTTTGGCACCGAGGGATTTTTACCTTAATTGTTCCTGTCTGTAACTGGGAACAGGAAAAGAGTTGAATCAAGGGAGTCTTATTAATCAAAAGTAGACCAAACAGACATGAATTCTACCAAGTTTGGTAGTTTGAAATGAACCAGGAAGAAAGTAATGAGCATGTGGACTTTGGCACCGAGGGATTTTTACCTTAATTGTTCCTGTCTGTAACTGGGAACAGAAAAGAAGTTGGATTGAGGGAGTTTTACTAATTAAAAGTAATTTAAACAGACATGAATTCTACCAAGTTTGGTAGATTAAAATGAACCAGGAAGAAAGTTATGAGCATGTGGAATTTGGCAAAAAAGGACTTTTACCTCAGATATTCCTGTCTGTAGCTAGGAACAGAAAAGGAGTTCATTGAGGCAGTTTCACTAGTCAAAAGTAGTCCAAACAGACATGAATTCTACCAAGTTTGGTAGATTGAAATGAATCAGGAAGAAAGTTATGAGCATGTGGACTATGGCACCGAGGGAATTTTACCTTAATTGTTCCTGTCTGTAACTAGGAACAGAAAAGGAGTTGGATTAAGAGAGTTTTACTAATCAATAGTAGACCAAACAGACATGAATTCTACCAAGTTTGGTAGTTTGAAATGAACCACGAAGAAAGTTACGAGCATGTGGACTTTGGCACCAAGGGATTTTTACCTTAATTGTTCCTGTCTGTAACTGGGAACAGAAAAGGAGTTGGATTGAGGAAGTTTTACTAGTCAAAAGTAGTCCAAACAGACATGAATTCTACCAAGTTTGGTAGATTGAAATGAATCAGGAAGAAAGTTATGAGCATGTGGACTATGGCACCGAGGGAATTTTACCTTAATTGTTCCTGTCTGTAACTGGGAACAGAAAAGGAGTTGGATTGAGGGAGTTTTACTAATCAAAAGTAATTTAAACAGACATGAATTCTACCAAGTTTGGTAGATTGAAATGAACCAGGAAGAAAGTTATGAGCATGTGGAATTTGGCAAAAAAGGACTTTTACCTCAGATATTCCTGTCTGTAGCTAGGAACAGAAAAGGAGTTCAATTGAGGGAGTTTTACTAGTCAAAAGTAGTCCAAACAGACATGAATTCTACTAAGTTTGGTAGATTGAAATGAATCAGGAAGAAAGTTATGAGCATGTGGACTATGGCACCGAGGGAATTTTACCTTAATTGTTCCTGTCTGTAACTAGGAACAGAAAAGGAGTTGGATTAATAGAGTTTTACTAATCAATAGTAGACCAAACAGACATGAATTCTACCAAGTTTGGTAGTTTGAAATGAACCAGGAAGAAAGTTATGAGCATGTGGACTTTGGCACCGAGGGAGTTTTACCTTAAATGTTCCTGTCTGTAACTAGGAACAGAAAAGGAGTTGAATTAAGGGAGTTTTACTAATCAATAGTAGATCAAACAGGCATGAATTCTACCAAGTTTGGTAGATTGAAATGAACCAGGAAGAAAGTTATGAGGATGTGGAATTTGGCAAAAAAGGACTTTTACCTCAGATATTCCTGTCTGTAGCTAGGAACAGAAAAGGAGTTCAATTGAGTGAGTTTTACTAGTCAAAAGTAGTCCAGACAGACATGAATTCTACCAAGTTTGGTAGATTGAAATGAGCCAGGAAGAAAGTTATGAGCATGTGGACTTTGGCACCGAGGGAGTTTTACCTTAAATGTTCCTGTCTGTAACTGGGAACAGAAAAGGAGTTGAATTAAGGGAGTTTTACTAATCAATAGTAGATCAAACAGGCATGAATTCTACCAAGTTTGGTAGATTGAAATGAACCAGGAAGAAAGTTATGAGGATGTGGAATTTGGCAAAAAAGGACTTTTACCTCAGATATTCCTGTCTGTAGCTAGGAACAGAAAAGGAGTTCAATTGAGTGAGTTTTACTAGTCAAAAGTAGTCCAGACAGACATGAATTCTACCAAGTTTGGTAGATTGAAATGAACCAGGAAGAAAGTTATGAGCATGTGGACTTTGGCACCGAGGGAGTTTTACCTTAAATGTTCCTGTCTGTAACTGGGAACAGAAAAGGAGTTGAATTAAGGGAGTTTTACTAATCAATAGTAGATCAAACAGGCATGAATTCTACCAAGTTTGGTAGATTGAAATGAACCAGGAAGAAAGTTATGAGGATGTGGAATTTGGCAAAAAAGGACTTTTACCTCAGATATTCCTGTCTGTAGCTAGGAACAGAAAAGGAGTTCAATTGAGTGAGTTTTACTAGTCAAAAGTAGTCCAGACAGACATGAATTCTACCAAGTTTGGTAGATTGAAATGAACCAGGAAGAAAGTTATGAGCATGTGGAATTTGGCAAAAAAGGACTTTTACCTCAGATATTCCTGTCTGTAGCTAGGAACAGAAAAGAAGTTCAATTGAGGGAGTTTTACTAGTCAAAAGTAGTCCAAACAGACATGAATTCTACCAAGTTTGATAGATTGAAATGAATCAGGAAGAAAGTTGTGACCATGTGGACTATGGCACCGAGGGAATTTTACCTTAATTGTTCCTGTCTGTAACTAGGAACAGAAAAGGAGTTGGATTAAGAGAGTTTTACTAATCAATAGTAGACCAGGCAGACATGAATTGTACCAAGTTTGGTAGTTTGAAATGAACCAGGAAGAAAGTTATGAGCACGTGGACTTTGGCACCAAGGGATTTTTACCTTAATTGTTCCTGTCTGTAACTGGGAACAGAAAAGGAGTTGGATTGAGGGAGTTTTACTAATCAATAGTAGACCAAACAGACATGAATTCTACCAAGTTTCGTAGTTTGAAATGAACCACGAAGAAAGTTACGAGCATGTGGACTTTGGCACCAAGGGATTTTTACCTTAATTGTTCCTGTCTGTAACTGGGAACAGAAAAGGAGTTGGATTGAGGAAGTTTTACTAGTCAAAAGTAATTTAAACAGACATGAATTCTACCAAGTTTGGTAGATTGAAATGAACCAGGAAGAAAGTTATGAGCATGTGGAATTTGGCAAAAAAGGACTTTTACCTCAGATATTCCTGTCTGTAGCTAGGAACAGAAAAGGAGTTCAATTGAGGGAGTTTTACTAGTCAAAAGTAGTCCAGACAGACATGAATTCTACCAAGTTTGGTAGATTGAAATGAACCAGGAAGAAAGTTATGAGCATGTGGACTTTGGCACCGAGGGAGTTTTACCTTAAATGTTCCTGTCTGTAACTGGGAACAGAAAAGGAGTTGAATTAAGGGAGTTTTACTAATCAATAGTAGATCAAACAGGCATGAATTCTACCAAGTTTGGTAGATTGAAATGAACCAGGAAGAAAGTTATGAGGATGTGGAATTTGGCAAAAAAGGACTTTTACCTCAGATATTCCTGTCTGTAGCTAGGAACAGAAAAGGAGTTCAATTGAGTGAGTTTTACTAGTCAAAAGTAGTCCAGACAGACATGAATTCTACCAAGTTTGGTAGATTGAAATGAACCAGGAAGAAAGTTATGAGCATGTGGAATTTGGCAAAAAAGGACTTTTACCTCAGATATTCCTGTCTGTAGCTAGGAACAGAAAAGAAGTTCAATTGAGGGAGTTTTACTAGTCAAAAGTAGTCCAAACAGACATGAATTCTACCAAGTTTGATAGATTGAAATGAATCAGGAAGAAAGTTGTGACCATGTGGACTATGGCACCGAGGGAATTTTACCTTAATTGTTCCTGTCTGTAACTAGGAACAGAAAAGGAGTTGGATTAAGAGAGTTTTACTAATCAATAGTAGACCAGGCAGACATGAATTCTACCAAGTTTGGTAGATTGAAATGAATCAGGAAGAAAGTTATGAGCATGTGGACTATGGCACCGAGGGAATTTTACCTTAATTGTTCCTGTCTGTAACTGGGAACAGAAAAGGAGTTGGATTGAGTGAGTTTTACTAATCAATAGTAGATCCAACAGACATTAATTCTATCATGTTTAGTGGATTGAAATGAACTAGGAAGAAAGTTATGAGCATGTGAAATTTGGCAAAAAAAGACTTTTGCCTTAATTGTTCCTGTCTGTATCTGGGAACAGAAAAGAAGTTGAATTGAGGGAGTTTTACTAATCAATAGTAGACCAAACAGACATGAACTCTACCAAGTTTGGTAGATTGAAATGAACCAGGAAGAAAGTTATGAGCATGTGGAATTTGGCAAAAAAGGACTTTTACCTCAGATATTCCTGTCTGTAGCTAGGAACAGAAGAGGAGTTCAATTGAGGCAGTTTTACTAGTCAAAAGTAGTCCAAACAGACATGAATTCTACCAAGTTTGGTAGATTGAAATGAATCAGGAAGAAAGTTATAAGCCTGTGAAATTTGGCACCGAGGGATTTTTATCTTAATTGTTCCTGTCTGTAACTGGGAACAGAAAAGGAGTTGGATTAAGAGAGTTTTATTAATTAATAGTGGATCAAACAGACATCAATTCTACCAAGTTGGTAGATTGAAATGAACCAGGAAGAAAGTTATGAGCATGTGGACTTTGGCACCGAGGGATTTTTACCTTAATTGTTCCTGTCTGTAACTGGGAACAGAAAAGGAGTTGGATTGAGGGAGTTTTACTAATCAAAAGTAATTTAAACAGACATGAATTCTACCAAGTTTGGTAGATTGAAATGAACCAGGAAGAAAGTTATGAGCATGTGGAATTTGGCAAAAAAGAACTTTTACCTCAGATATTCCTGTCTGTAGCTAGGAACAGAAAAGGAGTTCAAATGAGAGAGTTTTACTGGTCAAAAGTAGTCGAAACAGACATGAATTCTACCAAGTTTGGTAGTTTGAAATGAACCAGGAAGAAAGTTATGAGCATGTGGACTTTGGCACCGAGGGATTTTTACCTTAATTGTTCCTGTCTGTAACTGGGAACAGAAAAGGAGTTGGATTGAATGAGTTTTACTAATCAAAAGTAATTTAAACAGACATGAATTCTACCAAGTTTGGTAGATTGAAATGAACCAGGAAGAAAGTTATGAGCATGTGGAATTTGGCAAAAAAGGACTTTTACCTCAGATATTCCTGTCTGTAGCTAGGAACAGAAAAGGAGTTCAATTGAGGGAGTTTCACTAGTCAAAAGTAGTCCAAACAGACATGAATTCTACCAAGTTTGATAGTTTGAAATGAACCAGGAAGAAAGTAATGAGCATGTGGACTTTGGCACCGAGGGATTTTTACCTTAATTGTTCCTGTCTGTAACTGGGAACAGAAAAGAAGTTGGATTGAGGGAGTTTTACTAATTAAAAGTAATTTAAACAGACATGAATTCTACCAAGTTTGGTAGATTAAAATGAACCAGGAAGAAAGTTATGAGCATGTGGAATTTGGCAAAAAAGGACTTTTACCTCAGATATTCCTGTCTGTAGCTAGGAACAGAAAAGGAGTTCATTGAGGCAGTTTCACTAGTCAAAAGTAGTCCAAACAGACATGAATTCTACCAAGTTTGGTAGATTGAAATGAATCAGGAAGAAAGTTATGAGCATGTGGACTATGGCACCGAGGGAATTTTACCTTAATTGTTCCTGTCTGTAACTAGGAACAGAAAAGGAGTTGGATTAAGAGAGTTTTACTAATCAATAGTAGACCAAACAGACATGAATTCTACCAAGTTTGGTAGTTTGAAATGAACCACGAAGAAAGTTACGAGCATGTGGACTTTGGCACCAAGGGATTTTTACCTTAATTGTTCCTGTCTGTAACTGGGAACAGAAAAGGAGTTGGATTGAGGAAGTTTTACTAGTCAAAAGTAGTCCAAACAGACATGAATTCTACCAAGTTTGGTAGATTGAAATGAATCAGGAAGAAAGTTATGAGCATGTGGACTATGGCACCGAGGGAATTTTACCTTAATTGTTCCTGTCTGTAACTGGGAACAGAAAAGGAGTTGGATTGAGGGAGTTTTACTAATCAAAAGTAATTTAAACAGACATGAATTCTACCAAGTTTGGTAGATTGAAATGAACCAGGAAGAAAGTTATGAGCATGTGGAATTTGGCAAAAAAGGACTTTTACCTCAGATATTCCTGTCTGTAGCTAGAAACAGAAAAGGAGTTTAATTGAGAGAGTTTTACTAGTCAAAAGTAGTCCAAACAGACATGAATTCTACCAAGTTTGGTAGATTGAAATGAATCAGGAAGAAAGTTATGAGCATGTGGACTTTGGCACCAAGGGATTTTTACCTTAATTGTTCCTGTCTGTAACTGGGAACAGAAAAGAAGTTGAATTGAGGGAGTTTTACTAATCAATAGTGGATCAAACAGACATAAATTCTACCAAGTTTGGTAGTTTAAAATGAACCAGGAAGAAAGTTATGAGCATGTGGACTTTGGCACCGAGGGATTTTTACCTTAATTGTTCCTGTCTGTAACTGGGAACAGGAAAAGAGTTGAATCAAGGGAGTTTTATTAATCAAAAGTAGACCAAACAGACATGAATTCTACCAAGTTTGGTAGTTTGAAATGAACCAGGAAGAAAGTAATGAGCATGTGGACTTTGGCACCGAGGGATTTTTACCTTAATTGTTCCTGTCTGTAACTGGGAACAGAAAAGAAGTTGGATTGAGGGAGTTTTACTAATTAAAAGTAATTTAAACAGACATGAATTCTACCAAGTTTGGTAGATTGAAATGAATCAGGAAGAAAGTTATAAGCATGTGAAATTTGGCACCGAGGGATTTTTACCTTAATTGTTCCTGTCTGTAACTGGGAACAGAAAAGGAGTTGGATTGAGGGAGTTTTACTAATCAAAAGTAATTTAAACAGACATGAATTCTACCAAGTTTGGTAGATTGAAATGAACCAAGAAGAAAGTTATGAGCATGTGGAATTTGGCAATAAAGGACTTTTACCTCAGATATTCCTGTCTGTAGCTAGGAACAGAAAAGGAGTTCAATTGAGGGAGTTTTACTAGTCAAAAGTAGTCCAAACAGACATGAATTCTACTAAGTTTGGTAGATTGAAATGAATCAGGAAGAAAGTTATGAGCATGTGGACTATGGCACCGAGGGAATTTTACCTTAATTGTTCCTGTCTGTAACTAGGAACAGAAAAGGAGTTGGATTAATAGAGTTTTACTAATCAATAGTAGACCAAACAGACATGAATTCTACCAAGTTTGGTAGTTTGAAATGAACCAGGAAGAAAGTTATGAGCATGTGGACTTTGGCACCGAGGGAGTTTTACCTTAAATGTTCCTGTCTGTAACTGGGAACAGAAAAGGAGTTGAATTAAGGGAGTTTTACTAATCAATAGTAGATCAAACAGGCATGAATTCTACCAAGTTTGGTAGATTGAAATGAACCAGGAAGAAAGTTATGAGGATGTGGAATTTGGCAAAAAAGGACTTTTACCTCAGATATTCCTGTCTGTAGCTAGGAACAGAAAAGGAGTTCAATTGAGGGAGTTTTACTAGTCAAAAGTAGTCCAGACAGACATGAATTCTACCAAGTTTGGTAGATTGAAATGAACCAGGAAGAAAGTTATGAGCATGTGGACTTTGGCACCGAGGGAGTTTTACCTTAAATGTTCCTGTCTGTAACTGGGAACAGAAAAGGAGTTGAATTAAGGGAGTTTTACTAATCAATAGTAGATCAAACAGGCATGAATTCTACCAAGTTTGGTAGATTGAAATGAACCAGGAAGAAAGTTATGAGGATGTGGAATTTGGCAAAAAAGGACTTTTACCTCAGATATTCCTGTCTGTAGCTAGGAACAGAAAAGGAGTTCAATTGAGTGAGTTTTACTAGTCAAAAGTAGTCCAGACAGACATGAATTCTACCAAGTTTGGTAGATTGAAATGAACCAGGAAGAAAGTTATGAGCATGTGGACTTTGGCACCGAGGGAGTTTTACCTTAAATGTTCCTGTCTGTAACTGGGAACAGAAAAGGAGTTGAATTAAGGGAGTTTTACTAATCAATAGTAGATCAAACAGGCATGAATTCTACCAAGCTTGGTAGATTGAAATGAACCAGGAAGAAAGTTATGAGGATGTGGAATTTGGCAAAAAAGGACTTTTACCTCAGATATTCCTGTCTGTAGCTAGGAACAGAAAAGGAGTTCAATTGAGTGAGTTTTACTAGTCAAAAGTAGTCCAGACAGACATGAATTCTACCAAGTTTGGTAGATTGAAATGAACCAGGAAGAAAGTTATGAGCATGTGGAATTTGGCAAAAAAGGACTTTTACCTCAGATATTCCTGTCTGTAGCTAGGAACAGAAAAGAAGTTCAATTGAGGGAGTTTTACTAGTCAAAAGTAGTCCAAACAGACATGAATTCTACCAAGTTTGATAGATTGAAATGAATCAGGAAGAAAGTTGTGACCATGTGGACTATGGCACCGAGGGAATTTTACCTTAATTGTTCCTGTCTGTAACTAGGAACAGAAAAGGAGTTGGATTAAGAGAGTTTTACTAATCAATAGTAGACCAGGCAGACATGAATTCTACCAAGTTTGGTAGTTTGAAATGAACCAGGAAGAAAGTTATGAGCACGTGGACTTTGGCACCAAGGGATTTTTACCTTAATTGTTCCTGTCTGTAACTGGGAACAGAAAAGGAGTTGGATTGAGGGAGTTTTACTAATCAATAGTAGACCAAACAGACATGAATTCTACCAAGTTTCGTAGTTTGAAATGAACCACGAAGAAAGTTACGAGCATGTGGACTTTGGCACCAAGGGATTTTTACCTTAATTGTTCCTGTCTGTAACTGGGAACAGAAAAGGAGTTGGATTGAGGAAGTTTTACTAGTCAAAAGTAATTTAAACAGACATGAATTCTACCAAGTTTGGTAGATTGAAATGAACCAGGAAGAAAGTTATGAGCATGTGGAATTTGGCAAAAAAGGACTTTTACCTCAGATATTCCTGTCTGTAGCTAGGAACAGAAAAGGAGTTCAATTGAGGGAGTTTTACTAGTCAAAAGTAGTCCAGACAGACATGAATTCTACCAAGTTTGGTAGATTGAAATGAACCAGGAAGAAAGTTATGAGCATGTGGACTTTGGCACCGAGGGAGTTTTACCTTAAATGTTCCTGTCTGTAACTGGGAACAGAAAAGGAGTTGAATTAAGGGAGTTTTACTAATCAATAGTAGATCAAACAGGCATGAATTCTACCAAGTTTGGTAGATTGAAATGAACCAGGAAGAAAGTTATGAGGATGTGGAATTTGGCAAAAAAGGACTTTTACCTCAGATATTCCTGTCTGTAGCTAGGAACAGAAAAGGAGTTCAATTGAGTGAGTTTTACTAGTCAAAAGTAGTCCAGACAGACATGAATTCTACCAAGTTTGGTAGATTGAAATGAACCAGGAAGAAAGTTATGAGCATGTGGAATTTGGCAAAAAAGGACTTTTACCTCAGATATTCCTGTCTGTAGCTAGGAACAGAAAAGAAGTTCAATTGAGGGAGTTTTACTAGTCAAAAGTAGTCCAAACAGACATGAATTCTACCAAGTTTGATAGATTGAAATGAATCAGGAAGAAAGTTGTGACCATGTGGACTATGGCACCGAGGGAATTTTACCTTAATTGTTCCTGTCTGTAACTAGGAACAGAAAAGGAGTTGGATTAAGAGAGTTTTACTAATCAATAGTAGACCAGGCAGACATGAATTCTACCAAGTTTGGTAGATTGAAATGAATCAGGAAGAAAGTTATGAGCATGTGGACTATGGCACCGAGGGAATTTTACCTTAATTGTTCCTGTCTGTAACTGGGAACAGAAAAGGAGTTGGATTGAGTGAGTTTTACTAATCAATAGTAGACCAAACAGACATGAATTCTACCAAGTTTGGTAGTTTGAAATGAACCAGGAAGAAAGTTATGAGCATGTGGACTTTGGCACCGAGGGATTTTTACCTTAATTGTTCCTGTCTGTAACTGGGAACAGAAAAGAAGTTGGATTGAGGGAGTTTTACTAATTAAAAGTAATTTAAACAGACATGAATTCTACCAAGTTTGGTAGATTAAAATGAACCAGGAAGAAAGTTATGAGCATGTGGAATTTGGCAAAAAAGGACTTTTACCTCAGATATTCCTGTCTGTAGCTAGGAACAGAAAAGGAGTTCATTGAGGCAGTTTCACTAGTCAAAAGTAGTCCAAACAGACATGAATTCTACCAAGTTTGGTAGATTGAAATGAATCAGGAAGAAAGTTATGAGCATGTGGACTATGGCACCGAGGGAATTTTACCTTAATTGTTCCTGTCTGTAACTAGGAACAGAAAAGGAGTTGGATTAAGAGAGTTTTACTAATCAATAGTAGACCAAACAGACATGAATTCTACCAAGTTTGGTAGTTTGAAATGAACCAGGAAGAAAGTTATGAGCATGTGGAATTTGGAAAAAAAGGACTTTTACCCCAGATATTCCTGTCTGTAGCTAGGAACAGAAAAGGAGTTCAATTGAGGGAGTTTCACTAGTTAAAAGTAGACCAAACAGACATGAATTCTACCAAGTTTGGTAGATTGAAATGAACCAAGAAGAAAGTTATGAGCATGTGGAATTTGGCAATAAAGGACTTTTACCTCAGATATTCCTGTCTGTAGCTAGGAACAGAAAAGGAGTTCAATTGAGGGAGTTTTACTAGTCAAAAGTAGTCCGAACAGACATGAATTCTACCAAGTTTGGTAGATTGAAATGAATCAGGAAGAAAGTTATAAGCATGTGAAATTTGGCACCGAGGGATTTTTACCTTAATTGTTCCTGTCTGTAACTGGGAACAGAAAAGGAGTTGGATTGAGGGAGTTTTACTAATCAAAAGTAATTTAAACAGACATGAATTCTACCAAGTTTGGTAGATTGAAATGAACCAAGAAGAAAGTTATGAGCATGTGGAATTTGGCAATAAAGGACTTTTACCTCAGATATTCCTGTCTGTAGCTAGGAACAGAAAAGGAGTTCAATTGAGGGAGTTTTACTAGTCAAAAGTAGTCCAAACAGACATGAATTCTACTAAGTTTGGTAGATTGAAATGAATCAGGAAGAAAGTTATGAGCATGTGGACTATGGCACCGAGGGAATTTTACCTTAATTGTTCCTGTCTGTAACTAGGAACAGAAAAGGAGTTGGATTAATAGAGTTTTACTAATCAATAGTAGACCAAACAGACATGAATTCTACCAAGTTTGGTAGTTTGAAATGAACCAGGAAGAAAGTTATGAGCATGTGGACTTTGGCACCGAGGGAGTTTTACCTTAAATGTTCCTGTCTGTAACTGGGAACAGAAAAGGAGTTGAATTAAGGGAGTTTTACTAATCAATAGTAGATCAAACAGGCATGAATTCTACCAAGTTTGGTAGATTGAAATGAACCAGGAAGAAAGTTATGAGGATGTGGAATTTGGCAAAAAAGGACTTTTACCTCAGATATTCCTGTCTGTAGCTAGGAACAGAAAAGGAGTTCAATTGAGTGAGTTTTACTAGTCAAAAGTAGTCCAGACAGACATGAATTCTACCAAGTTTGGTAGATTGAAATGAACCAGGAAGAAAGTTATGAGCATGTGGACTTTGGCACCGAGGGAGTTTTACCTTAAATGTTCCTGTCTGTAACTGGGAACAGAAAAGGAGTTGAATTAAGGGAGTTTTACTAATCAATAGTAGATCAAACAGGCATGAATTCTACCAAGTTTGGTAGATTGAAATGAACCAGGAAGAAAGTTATGAGGATGTGGAATTTGGCAAAAAAGGACTTTTACCTCAGATATTCCTGTCTGTAGCTAGGAACAGAAAAGGAGTTCAATTGAGTGAGTTTTACTAGTCAAAAGTAGTCCAGACAGACATGAATTCTACCAAGTTTGGTAGATTGAAATGAACCAGGAAGAAAGTTATGAGCATGTGGAATTTGGCAAAAAAGGACTTTTACCTCAGATATTCCTGTCTGTAGCTAGGAACAGAAAAGAAGTTCAATTGAGGGAGTTTTACTAGTCAAAAGTAGTCCAAACAGACATGAATTCTACCAAGTTTGATAGATTGAAATGAATCAGGAAGAAAGTTGTGACCATGTGGACTATGGCACCGAGGGAATTTTACCTTAATTGTTCCTGTCTGTAACTAGGAACAGAAAAGGAGTTGGATTAAGAGAGTTTTACTAATCAATAGTAGACCAGGCAGACATGAATTCTACCAAGTTTGGTAGTTTGAAATGAACCAGGAAGAAAGTTATGAGCACGTGGACTTTGGCACCAAGGGATTTTTACCTTAATTGTTCCTGTCTGTAACTGGGAACAGAAAAGGAGTTGGATTGAGGGAGTTTTACTAATCAATAGTAGACCAAACAGACATGAATTCTACCAAGTTTCGTAGTTTGAAATGAACCACGAAGAAAGTTACGAGCATGTGGACTTTGGCACCAAGGGATTTTTACCTTAATTGTTCCTGTCTGTAACTGGGAACAGAAAAGGAGTTGGATTGAGGAAGTTTTACTAGTCAAAAGTAATTTAAACAGACATGAATTCTACCAAGTTTGGTAGATTGAAATGAACCAGGAAGAAAGTTATAAGCATGTGGAATTTGGCAAAAAAGGACTTTTACCTCAGATATTCCTGTCTGTAGCTAGGAACAGAAAAGGAGTTCAATTAAGGGAGTTTTACTAGTCAAAAGAAGTCCAAACAGACATGAATTCTACCAAGTTTGGTAGATTGAAATGAATCAGGAAGAAAGTTATGAGCATGTGGACTATGGCACCGAGGGAATTTTACCTTAATTGTTCCTGTCTGTAACTGGGAACAGAAAAGGAGTTGGATTGAGTGAGTTTTACTAATCAATAGTAGACCAAACAGACATGAATTCTACCAAGTTTGGTAGTTTGAAATGAACCAGGAAGAAAGTTATGAGCATGTGGACTTTGGCACCGAGGGATTTTTACCTTAATTGTTCCTGTCTGTAACTGGGAACAGAAAAGGAGTTGGATTGAGGGAGTTTTACTAATCAAAAGTAATTTAAACAGACATGAATTCTACCAAGTTTGGTAGATTGAAATAAACCAGGAAGAAAGTTATGAGCATGTGGACTTTGGCACCGAGGGATTTTTACCTTAATTGTTCCTGTCTGTAACTGGGAACAGAAAAAGAGTTGGATTGAAGGAGTTTTACTAATCAAAAGTAATTTAAACAGACATGAATTGTACCAAGTTTGGTAGATGGAAATGAACCAGGAAGAAAGTTATGAGCATGTGGACTTTGGCACCGAGGGATTTTTACCTTAATTGTTCCTGTCTGTAACTGGGAACAGAAAAGGAGTTGGATTGAGGGAGTTTTAATAATCAAAAGTAATTTAAACAGACATGAATTCTACCAAGTTTGGTAGATTGAAATGAGCCAGGAAGAAAGTTATGAGCATGTGGACTTTGGCACCGAGGGATTTTTACCTTAATTGTTCCTGTCTGTAACTGGGAACAGAAAAGGAGTTGGATTGAGGGAGTTTTACTAATCAAAAGTAATTTAAACAGACATGAATTCTACCAAGTTTGGTAGATTGAAATGAACCAGGAAGAAAGTTATGAGCATGTGGACTTTGGCACCGAGGGAATTTTACCTTAATTGTTCCTGTCTGTAACTGGGAACAGAAAAGGAGTTGGATTGAAGGAGTTTTACTAATCAAAAGTAATTTAAACAGACATGAATTGTACCAAGTTTGGTAGATGGAAATGAACCAGGAAGAAAGTTATGAGCATGTGGAATTTGGAAAAAAAGGACTTTTACCTCAGATATTCCTGTCTGTAACTAGGAACAGAAAAGGAGTTCAATTGAGGGAGTTTTACTAGTCAAAAGTAGTCCAAACAGACATGAATTCTACCAAGTTTGGTAGATTGAAATGAACCAGGAAGAAAGTAATGAGCATGTGGACTTTGGCAGAAAAGGACTTTTATCTTAATTGTTCCTTTCTGTAACTGGGAACAGAGAAGGAGTTGGATTAAAGGAGTTTTACTAGTCAAAAGTACACCAAACAGACATGAATTCTACCAAGTTTGGTAGATTGAATTGAACCAGTCAAAAGTCAAGAGCATGTAGACTTTGGCAAAAAAGGACTTTTACCTTAATTGTGCCTGTCTGTAACTGGAAACAGAAAAGGAGTTGGATTAGGGGAGTCTTACCAATCGATAGTGGATCAAACAGACATAAATCCTACGAAGTTTGGTAGTTTGAAATGAACTAGGAAGAAAGTTATGAACATGTGGACTTTGACAAAAAAGGACTTTTACCTTAATTGTTCCTGTCTGTAACTAGGAACAGAAAAGGAGTTGAATTGAGGGAGTTTTACTAATCAATAGTAGATCCAACAGACATTAATTCTATCATGTTTAGTGGATTGAAATGAACTAGGAAGAAAGTTATGAGCATGTGAAATTTGGCAAAAAAAGACTTTTGCCTTAATTGTTCCTGTCGGTATCTGGGAACAGAAAAGAAGTTGAATTGAGGGAAATTTACTAATCAATAGTAGACCAAACAGACATGAATTCTATCAAGTTTGGTAGATTGAAATGAATCAGGAAGAAAGTTATGAGCATGTGGACTATGGCACCGAGGGAATTTTACCTTAATTGTTCCTGTCTGTAACTAGGAACAGAAAAGGAGTTGGATTAAGGGAGTTTTACTAATCAATAGTAGACCAAACAGACATGAATTCTACCAAGTTTGGTAGATTGAAATGAACCAGGAAAAAAGTTATGAGCATATGGACTTTGGCACCGAGGGATTTTTACCTTAATTGTTCCTGTCTGTAACTGGGAACAGAAAAGGAGTTGGATTGAGGGAGTTTTACTAATCAAAAGTAATTTAAACAGACATGAATTCTACCAAGTTTGGTAGATTGAAATGAACCAGGAAGAAAGTTATGAGCATGTGGAATTTGGCAAAAAAGGACTTTTACCTCAGATATTCCTGTCTGTAGCTAGAAACAGAAAAAGAGTTTGATTAGGTGAGTTTTACTAGTCAAAAGTAGTCCAAACAGACATGAATTTTACCAAGTTTGGTAGATTGAAATGAACCAGGAAGAAAGTTATGAGCATGTGGACTTTGGCACCGAGGGATTTTTACCTTAATTGTTCCTGTTTGTAACTGGGAACAGAAAAAAAGTTGGATTAAAGGAGTTTTACTAATCAATAGTAGACCAAACAGACATGAATTCTACCAAGTTTGGTAGATTGAAATGAATCAGGAAGAAAGTTATGACCATGTGGACTATGGCACCGAGGGAATTTTGCCTTAATTGTTCCTGTCTGTAACTAGGAACAGAAAAGGAGTTGGATTAAGAGAGTTTTACTAATTAATAGTAGACCAAACAGACATGAATTCTACCAAGTTTGGTAGTTTGAAATAAACCAGGAAGAAAGTTATGAGCATGTGGAATTTGGCAAAAAAGGACTTTTACCTCAGATATTCCTGTCTGTAGCTAGGAACAGAAAAGGAGTTCAATTGAGGGAGTTTTACTAGTCAAAAGTAGTCCAAACAGACATGAATTCTACCAAGTTTGGTAGATTGAAATGAATCAGGAAGAAAGTTATGAGCATGTGGACTATGGCACCGAGGGAATTTTACCTTAATTGTTCCTGTCTGTAACTAGGAACAGAAAAGGAGTTGGATTAAGGGAGTTTTACTAATCAATAGTAGACCAAACAGACATGAATTCTACCAAGTTTGGTAGATTGAAATGAATCAGGAAGAAAGTTATGACCATGTGGACTATGGCACCGAGGGAATTTTGCCTTAATTGTTCCTGTCTGTAACTAGGAACAGAAAAGGAGTTGGATTAAGAGAGTTTTACTAATTAATAGTAGACCAAACAGACATGAATTCTACCAAGTTTGGTAGTTTGAAATAAACCAGGAAGAAAGTTATGAGCATGTGGAATTTGGCAAAAAAGGACTTTTACCTCAGATATTCCTGTCTGTAGCTAGGAACAGAAAAGGAGTTCAATTGAGGGAGTTTTACTAGTCAAAAGTAGTCCAAACAGACATGAATTCTACCAAGTTTGGTAGATTGAAATGAATCAGGAAGAAAGTTATGAGCATGTGGACTATGGCACCGAGGGAATTTTACCTTAATTGTTCCTGTCTGTAACTAGGAACAGAAAAGGAGTTGGATTAAGGGAGTTTTACTAATCAATAGTAGACCAAACAGACATGAATTCTACCAAGTTTGGTAGATTGAAATGAATCAGGAAGAAAGTTATGAGCATGTGGACTATGGCACCGAGGGAATTTTACCTTAATTGTTCCTGTCTGTAACTAGGAACAGAAAAGGAGTTGGATTAAGGGAGTTTTACTAGTCAATAGTAGACAAAACAGACATGAATTCTACCAAGTTTGGTAAATTCAAATGAACCAGGAAGAAAGTTATGAGCATGTGCAATTTGGCAAAAAAGGACTTTTACCTTTATTGTTCCTGACTGTAACTGGGAACAAAAAAGGAGTTGGATTGAGAAAGTTTTACTATCAATAGTAGATCAAACAGACATGAATTCTACTAAGTTTGGTAGCTTGAAATGAACCAGGAAGAAAGTAATGAGCATGTGGACTTTGGCACCGAGGGATTTTTACCTTAATTGTTCCTGTCTGTAACTGGGAACAGAAAAGGAGTTGGATTAAGGGAGTTTTACTAATCAATAGTAGACCAAACAGATATAAATTCTACCAAGTTTGGTAGATTGAAATGAATCAGGAAGAAAGTTATGAGCATGTGGACTATGGCACCAAGGGAATTTTACCTTAATTGTTCCTGTCTGTAACTAGGAACAGAAAAGGAGTTGGATTGAGGGAGTTTTACTAATCAAAAGTAATTTAAACAGACATGAATTCTACCAAGTTTGGTAGATTGAAATGAATCAGGAAGAAAGTTATGAGCATGTGGACTTTGGCACCGAGGGATTTTTACCTTAATTGTTCCTGTCTGTAACTGGGAACAGAAAAGGAGTTGGATTGAGGGAGTTTTACTAATCAAAAGTAATTTAAACAGACATGAATTCTACCAAGTTTGGTAGATTGAAATGAATCAGGAAGAAAGTTATGAGCATGTGGACTTTGGCACCGAGGGATTTTTACCTTAATTGTTCCTGTCTGTAACTGAGAACAGAAAAGGAGTTGGATTGAGGGAGTTTTACTAATCAAAAGTAATTTAAACAGACATGAATTCTATCAAGTTTGGTAGTTTGAAATAAACCAGGAAGAAAGTTATGAGCATGTGGAATTTGGCAAAAAAGGACTTTTACCTCAGATATTCCTGTCTGTAGCTAGGAACAGAAAAGGAGTTCAATTGAGGGAGTTCTACTGGTCAAAAGTAGTCGAAACAGACATGAATTCTACCAAGTTTGGTAGTTTGAAATGAATCAGGAAGAAAGTTATGAGCATGTGGACTTTGGCACCGAGGGATTTTTACCTTAATTGTTCCTGTCTGTAACTGGGAACAGAAAAGGAGTTAAATTAAGAGAGTTTTACTAATCAATAGTAGACCAAACAGGCATGAATTCTACCAAGTTTGGTAGTTTGAAATGAACCAGGAAGAAAGTTATAAGCATATGGACTTTGGCACCGAGGGATTTTTACCTTAATTGTTTCTTTCTGTAACTGGGAACATAAAAGAAGTTGAATTGAGCGAGTTTTACTAATCAATAGTAGACCAAACAGATATGAATTCTACCAAGTTTGGTAGTTTGACATGAACCAGGAAGAAAGTAATGAGCATGTGGACTTTGGCACCGAGGGATTTTTACCTTAATTGTTCCTGTTTGTAACTGGGAACAGAAAAAAAGTTGGATTAAAGGAGTTTTACTAATCAATGGTAGACCAAAGAGACATGCATTCTGCCAAGTTTGGTAGATTGAAATGAACCAGGAAGAAAGTTATAAGCATGTGGAATTTGGCAAAAAAGGACTTTTACCTCAGATATTCCTGTTTGTAGCTAGGAACAGAAGAGGAGTTTAATTGAGGGAGTTCTACTAGTCAAAATTAGTCCAAACAGACATGAATTCTACCAAGTTTGGTAGATTGAAATGAATCAGGAAGAAAGTTATGAGCATGTGGACTATGGCACCGAGGGAATTTTACCTTAATTGTTCCTGTCTGTAACTAGGAACAGAAAAGGAGATGGATTAAGAGAGTTTTACTAATTAATAGTAGACCAAACAGACATAAATTCTACCAAGTTTGGTAGTTTGAAATGAACCAGGAAGAAAGTTATGAGCATGTGGACTTTGGCACCGAGGGATTTTTACCTTAATTGTTCCTCTCTGTAACTAGGAACAGAAAAGGAGTTGGATTGAGGGAGTTTTACTAATCAAAAGTAATTTAAACAGACATGAATTCTACCAAGTTTGGTAGATTGAAATGAATCAGGAAGAAAGTTATGAGCATGTGAAATTTGGCAAAAAAGGACTTATACCTCAGATATTCCTGTCTGTAGCTAGGAACAGAAAAGGAGTTCAATTGAGTGAGTTTTACTAGTCAAAAGTAGTCCAGACAGACATGAATTCTACCAAGTTTGGTAGATTGAAATGAACCAGGAAGAAAGTTATGAGCTTGTGGACTTTGGCACCGAGGGAGTTTTACCTTAAATGTTCCTGTCTGTAACTGGGAACAGAAAAGGAGTTGCATTAAGGGAGTTTTACTAATCAATAGTAGATCAAACAGGCATGAATTCTACCAAGTTAGGTAGATTGAAATGAACCAGGAAGAAAGTTATGAGCATGTGGACTTTGGCACAGAGGGATTTATACCTCAGTTGTTCCTGTCTGTAACTGGGAATAAAAAAGGAGTTGAATTAAGGGAGTTTTACTAATCAATAGTAGATCAAACAGACATAAATTCTACCAAGTTTGGTAGATTGAATTGAACCAGCAAGAAAGTTATGAGGATGTGGACTTTGGCTAAAAAGGACTTTTACCTTAATTGTTCCTGTCTGTATCTGGGAACAGAAGAGGAGTTGGATTAAGGGAGTTTTACTAGATATCAGTAGATCAAACAGACATAAATTCTATTAAGTTTGGTAGATTGAATTGAACCAGCAAGAAAGTTATGAGCATGTGAAATTTGGCACCGAGGGATTTTTACCTTAAATGTTCCTGTCTGTAACTGGGAACAGAAAAGGAGTTGGATTGAGGGAGTTTTATTAATCAAAAGTAGACCAAACAGACATGAATTCTACCAAGTTTGGTAGATTGAAATGAACCAGGAAGAAAGTTATGAACATGTGGACTATGGCACCGAGGGAATTTTACCTTAATTGTTCCTGTCTGTAGCTAGGAACAGAAAAGGAGTTCAATTGAGGGAGTTTTACTAGTCAAAAGTAGTCCAAACAGACATGAATTCTACCAAGTTTGGTAGATTGAAATGAATCAGGAAGAAAGTTATGATCATGTGAAATTTGGCACCGAGGGAATTTTGCCTTAATTGTTCCTGTCTGTAACTAGGAACAGAAAAGGAGTTGGATTAAGAGAGTTTTACTAATCAATAGTAGACCAAACAGACATGAATTCTACCAAGTTTGGTAGTTTGAAATGAACCAGGAAGAAAGTTATGATTGTTTTTGTGAGTAATTAGTACACCTGTACAAGAAACTGTGAAGCAAAAATAAAACACATGCAGTTTTCTTAATTTTTTTATTCCTCAAAAAACACCCTCTTTCCAAAGTTTCAGGTACAAAAAGAAACATTAAGAATTTCATCTTAAATCACTTAAAATTAAAAATATATACACCAATAATAAGAAAACACTAATTTACATTATTCAATAAAAGTCGTTTTATAATAAAAATGAGGTGCAAGCTCCAACAACCAACCGTTCTGAATAACAGTCAATTCCCTCATGTACAATTTAGTGGTATGTACGACCTCACAAAAAACAACCCACTGGGGCTGTGGAACATTATAGAGAACACTATCTGGACTAACAAATAAATCCACATCGCCCCTCACAGTTTTATAATTCCCACTTCTATGCAAATAAGCAGCATTAGGAAACAGCCCCGTCACTAAACACTTGCATATACTCTCCAAGTTTCTCGTCTGCACTGGTTCGGGAGCAATATTATAATTCCATAAAGTCTTTTCCAAGTTATTCCTGATCTCCACGACCCTCTTTAAACTATTGTAATTCAAAAAGTTCTTATGGCAATACCCCCTGGACATATCACTTTGTATAAACGCATTGAATATGTTCAAATAAGTGATAAGATCCCCCTGTTCCACTTCGAACAGCCTCTTTTGGATCCTTGCCTTGATAATCATGTTCCCCGTAGAGGGACTTGTGAAAATATTCTCCACTTGCAGCATAGATATTATGGTCAAAACCTGATCGACGCAACCGAACTCTCGAGAACTCAACAAGATTTTTGAGTACAAAGGGTCCAAAGCGAACTCGGCCATGTGAAACCCTAGGGGGCTAGTGAGTTCCGAATTAATATCGATAGCATCAAGGGCATAAAGAATTTCCAAAGCACTTTTCAAGTTCTCTATAGGGGGACTGCTAGGGAACTTGAATTTTAAAACATTATCCACCCCCATGGCTTTCAATTGTAACACAGCGTAAGTTAAGTTACCTCTAACCATTTCCGGAGGGGTATCCAAAGACATTTTATGGTACCACTCTTCGGTATATAATCTATACACTTGTCCAGACCTTATGCGGCCTGCCCTACCTGCCCTTTGGTCAGCCGATGACCTACTTGTCGGTACTGTAACTAAATTATCCGTGTGAGTCTCTGTGTTGTACCACTTCATTTTCACAAAACCGCAATCTATTATATAAACAATTCCTGGGATTGTAATAGATGTTTCAGCTATATTAGTCGCGACAACAATCTTTCTAAAGCCTTCGGGGGCATTTTGAAACACTTTCAACTGTTGATTATATGGCAAAGACCCGTACATGGGCAGCACAACCATTTTATTACGCACCTTTACATCAGCATGATCCCTGAGGATCCTCACTGCTGTATCCACTTCCTCTTGACCCGTAAGGAACACTAAAACATCTCCCGGCTTATTATTATCATTAATCTTGAGCACTGCATCCACTGAAGCTTTTACGTAACAAGGCACCGGTTCGGACACATAAAATATCTCTACAGGAAATTGCCTGCCTTCCACAGACATTATAACCGAGGTATCTTGTTCCACTTTTCCGCTATGGTTTTTATTGAACAGCTGCTGTAAGAATTTGGCGTTTAATGTGGCCGAGGCCACAATGAGTCTCAGTTCAGGCCTTTTGCTGAGGACCTTTTTCAACAGTCCCAGCAAGATGTCTGTGTACAAAGTTCTCTCGTGCACCTCATCAATCATTACCACCGAGTATTTGTTGAGTAAGGGATCAGACATCATTTCCCTAAGCAATATCCCTTCGGTTAAATATTTAATTTTTGGTTGAGTGGTACACGAGTCAAACCGGACAGAGTACCCCACTAAATCGCCTTGAACTATCGAGCCAGTTTCATCAGCAACTCTTTGGGCTAACATTATAGCTGCAACCCTACGGGGCTGACTTATGGCTACTTGTTTAGGCCATTCCGCTTCCACCAAGTACTGAGGTATTTGGGTACTCTTGCCACTTCCAGTTTCACCTACTAGCACCAAAGTTTGGTACTTCTCCAGCAGATATAGGATGTGGTTCCTGTTCTGGAATATGGGCAACCTTTGTCGTTGAGTTTGGATGCTTTGGGATATGTATTTGTTATATGTGAAGGTTGTGTGCTCGGGTAAAGGGTCTCTGTCTAAGAATAAAGATGTTTCAGCAGGTTTTCGAAAGGTTGGCTTAAAGTTGTTGTTCATACTGTCAGATTTCTTTGGTTTCATTTATCCAGACATAATAAAAACAAGCATTTTGTAAATAACAACAAAATAAATCCACTTTTTGGATTAGAACTTTGTTTACACAAAAAATAAAGTTAGGTTATGTTATGATGATAGGTTATGTTATCCAGTTGACGTTGACACTTAAATGACGTAATCAGCTGATTGTGACGTTTCCGTGCTACCTGTCAAATATGACAACTAAAAATAAACAAACATAAATAACACAGTGAATAAATTGTTTATTCATTCAATAATATAACAAAATTTATTTATATATTTAATTAATGTTATTTGGGTACAATAATAATAAATAAACACAGTATAATTGGGTTACGTCACACTGTGTTGTATAGACACATTACTTTTTTTATCACAGCTATAGTAGTATAACTGGGGCCAGTGTGTTGGAATTTGATCCTAATTAACTTCGAAAAATTAAGCTTTTAATGTAATAAAGAGTGTTTATAAGTATAGTAATTCATGGTGACAAGTAGTCGCTATCAAAATGAGCCTTGTGAATGGAAAAACTAAGTTCTCTGCCGAGACCCAATTGCAAGGTAAGCACTCGATGTTTTACATGTATACTTTAACTTCCCATATACATTTAAACATTGTTATTATACATGTACCTGAATTATTAGTTTAACAGTACCTAGTTATTCATGGCATCTTTTGTTTGATGACTTGTGCTCTCCTTTATTATATGCGTAGGGACTAGTCAGACTCGCAGTCATATCCCGGGTACTGTTTTGGTTACATTTCAGTCATTACTTTGCACTATTTCCTTAAATTGATTTTATGGGCTTATCAGTTGCCACTGTCTTGATTTGTTTTGTACTACAGACACTTACATTAACTTGATTTTAAGTTCATAGTAAATAAAGTGTAAGTGGTTTATTAAGTTGAACACTTTTGAGGATAGGTCAGGAAGTTATTGAGGGATTTTCATATTTCTTCTTGGAAATTAAAAGATGTTCCCTGGAGATGAATTTGGTACATAAAATTCTATTTTAGGTGCAAAATTCACTAAACTACAGCTGTTTCAGTTGTGGTCTGTTTAATATTATTTCTGTCCATACACAATTCACTTCTATCCATAATAACTTGAAAGCTATTCCAGGCATTTTAATGAGGTTTTCGCTCAAAGTTGAGGTGATTCCCGAGGATGGATTTGAGGGTAAAAACGTCAGCCTGGATTAAAAATTGAGGTAGCTAGGGCTGGTTTAGCATTTCTGTCTCTACTTGAACCTGAACATACAGCATTATAAACTTCATATTTAGTTAGACCTTGACTTAATTTTAATATAATATGTATTTCCAAATAAATTAGCCTTAATCTCTTTTAGTATCGATCAGTGTCCTCTTGGACTCCGTAGGTGACCCAAATGAAGCTGTATCAAGGGCAACCATGACCTCCCTTTTAAAATTAGCCGAAAAATACCCTAATCAGCTTTTAGTGTCTTGCTCGATATCTTGCTGGAAAGTACCTAATCCTGCAGTGGAACATAATAGAAAAATATTGATTTTAATGAGTAAAATATGCCTGGAACATATTGCGAACATTGACGGAGATACTGTACTAAAACTAATCGAGTTTTGCTTAAAAACCATGACAGAGAAAGCGGGTTATGAGCCTGTTTTACAACTTCCCGCTGCAGATGTCTTGGTTGCTTTAGGGAGACTGCATTATATCCAGGTAGTGGTTTTTTTAAGGAGGTTTTCAATGCAATAAATTTGTTTGTAATTAAGGTTGCAGATGCTCTTTTGGAACATTTGCAAGCGGGGGTGGTACCCCACTACACTATACTTCATACATTAGGGTCCTTAGCAAGCACTAATGCTTATGGCATCATTCCATACTTAGGGAATATTTGGAATATGATCGTGCCCTTACTTGGAGGCTTTAGGACTAATTATTTAAAGGAGTCTTTTGCCTTTGGTAAGTATTGTAATAACTAGCATAGGTAATTTATTTCAGGTTAAATTAACACTTGTTTTTGACCTCTTTGCGGCATCCTCAGGACTATAAAAAAATTGACAAGAATCCTTGAATGGGATACAAATAAAAAAATATATATTTCCGCTAATGCCAGATCAGGTCATATACCAGGACATTGGGGTCATTAATTATAAATCTAATTGTCACGGAATTGATTAATTGGGCATTTGTACAGAATATTCTTGGGAATATTCTGCTTTTTGTTTCATAAAAATATTCCCAGTAGTTTTTCAGATTTTGGGGTTTAAAGTGAGCACACACCTATTCTTGGACCCTTTTACATAAAACATTCAATATCTCTGCAAGTTTTGCTCAGATCATTTTGGACCTAAAGCAACGTTTTTAAAGAATATTTCTTGGAATATTCTGCTTTTTGTTTCATGAAAATATTCCCGGTAGTTTTTGAGATATTGGGGTTTAAAGTCAGTACACACCTATGCCTGGACACTGACATCTGAAATTCTCATTTTTCTGGAAAATTATTAGTTTCTCAAAAATTTTCATTCTTGTAAAAAATGTTCTATGAATTGGGGTGTACATGACAGTTTTTGATTCATGTCCCTATCTTTATTAGTAAAAAAGTTATTAAAATTCTTGAAAATTAGTCCAGGCATGAATATGACAATAAAATGAAATTTTTATTTTTCTCAAAAACTATTAGTATTTCAAAATTTTTTGTTCGTGTGAAAAATATTCTCTCTATTGGGGTGTACATAACACTTTTTGATTCATGTCTCTAGCTTTATTAGTAAAAAAGTTATTCAAGATTTTGAAAAATAACAAAAATGTAAAAATGACAAAAATCTGAAATTTTAATTTTTCTCAAAAACTATTAGTTTCTCAAAAATTTTCATTCTTGTGAAAAATATTCTCTGGATTTGGGTTTCCATAGCAGTTTTTGTTTCATGTCTCTACCTTTGATAGTAAAAAAGTTATCAAATTTCTTGAAAATGATTCCAGGCATGAAAATGGCAAAAATCTCACATTTTAATTTTTCTCAAAAACTATTAGTTTCTCAAAATTTTTTGTTCTTGTGAAAAATGTTCTCTCTATTGGGGTGTACGTAACACTTTTTGATTCATGTCTCTAGCTTTATTAGTAAAAAAGTTATTCAAGATTTTGAAAAATAACAAAAATGTAAAAATGACAAAAATCTAAAATTTTAATTTTTCTCAAAAACTATTAGTTTCTCAAAAATTTTCATTCTTGTGAAAAATATTCTCTGGATTTGGGTTTCCATAGCAGTTTTTGTTTCATGTCTCTACCTTTGATAATAAAAAAGTTATCAAATTTCTTGAAAATGATTCCAGGCATGAAAATGGCAAAAATCTCACATTTTAATTTTTCTCAAAAACTATTAGTTTCTCAAAATTTTTTGTTCTTGTGAAAAATGTTCTCTCTATTGGGGTGTACGTAACACTTTTTGATTCATGTCTCTAGCTTTATTAGTAAAAAAGTTATTCAAGATTTTGAAAAATAGCAAAAATGTAAAAATGGCAAAAATCTGAAATTTTGCTTTTTCTTAGAAACTATTAGTTTCTCAAAAATTTTCATTCTTATAAAAATGTTCTCTTTATTGGGGTGTATATAACACTTTTTGAATCATGTCTCTAGCTTTATTATTAAAAAAGTTATTAAACATTTTGAAAAATAGCAAAAATGTAAAAAATGACAAAAATCTGGAATTTTAATTTTTCTCAAAAACTATTGGTTTCTCAAAAATTTTCATTCCTATGAAAAATATTCTCTGCATTTGGGTCTATATAGCAGTTTTTGATCCATGTCCCTATCTTTAATAGTAAAAAAGTTATCAAAATTCTTGAAAATTATTCCAGCCATGAAAACGACATAAATTGCAAATTTTAATTTTTCTCAAAAACTATTGGTTCCTCAAAAATTTTCATTCCTGTGAAAAATTTTCTTTTTATTGGCGTTTACATAACCCTTTTTGTTTCATGCGAATATTCCTAGTAGTTTTTGAGATATTGGACTTAGAAGTCAGTACCGGGACACTTTTGCATAAAACCCCTAATATCTCAGAAAGCTTTGTTCAAATCATTTTAGACCTAAAGCAACATTTATAAAGAATATTCTTCAGAACATTTCTCTTTTTATTTCATTAAAATATTCCCAGTAGCTCTTGAGATATTAGACGCTAAAGCCAGTACACACCACACAAAAAAACTCAATTTTTATGTCCTGAGGATGATCTCGTCAAAACCAAAACCCGCGCGTTCCTCCCTCTCACCGACCCTCCCGTCATTTCAGCGACGCAACATTTTTGCGAGGGCCTAATGGAATATCAAACGAACTTAGATCAGGTGCCCGACCCGTCCATTACTTCAGACACGTTCACCACCGAACTCTCGATGATCTACGACGTCCTGATCTCCTCTTGGGTGTACTCTCGTGAGCAAAAAACGGTAGAGTCTGTTCTGGACGCTCTGACCGCCATGTTTCCCGTTCTACCGTTAGAAAGGGTCTTACAACAGATCCCTAAAGTTATACCGGTCCTATTGGGGTTGTATAAGAAGCATATCGATGCTTGCACAGTCACGAAATGCTTGCACGCTGTTTTAACTAAGGGTACTGCCGTAAATGGCATGTTACTAGAACCGGTACTGCCTATGATATTAAATCAGTTGGGTGAACTGTTAAGTTTGCACCCTGATTATGCTCAACCGGATTCAGCTCGGGGCCACTCGGAGGTCCTAAGGTGTTACGAGTGTATCGCGGTACATTTTACTGATATAACCATCGATCGCTTATTGGTGCATTTAAGGAACAATAATGACCGCGATAAGTTGAAGGGGTTGATAGTGATCACGCATCTTATAGCTTATAGTAGTGAGGAAACTATTTATAGGAGAATAAGGGACATTTTGAAGCAGGTTAATGAGTTGTTGCTGACCTCTTCTATGAACGTTAAGCAGGTGTTGCTGAAGATTATTACTGCTTTGGCTTACAAGAAGGTGCTTACCAATAAAGGTAAGTGGTGAAAAACCTTTTTTTCAAAGTGTTTGTTAAGATTTAAGGGGTATTTAGTATGTTGTATGCTATTTTTTATTAGTAATCTTTGCAACATTAGTATAATGAATTCATGACCACTTACCCAGTTATTTTGTAATTATTTAATAATTTGGATCAATAGAACTCAGGTTTCTAGAGCTGGTGTTGTCGAATACAATAATAATAACTTTAAGTCCAATATCTTAAAAACTACCGGGAGTATTTCTATGAAACAAATAGTAGAATATTCTAAGGAATATTCTTTACAAATGTTGCTTCAGGTCCAAAATGATTTGAGCAAAGCTTTCAGAGATATTGAGTGTTTTATGTATAAATGTCCAGGTATAGGTGTGTACTTTAAAGTGCAATATCTCGAAAACTAGTGGGAATATTTGCATGAAACAAAAAGTGTTATGTACACATCAATACAGAGAACATTTTTCATAAGAGTGAAAATTTTCGAGATCCCAATAGTTTTTGAGAAAAATGAAAATTGCAGATTTTTACCATTTTTTACATTTTTGCTATTTTTCAAAATGTTTAATAACTTCTTTACTAATAAAGCTAGAGACATGAATCAAAAACTGTTATATACACCCCAATAGAGAGGACATTTTTCATAAGAGTAAAAATGTTTGAGATCCTTATAGTTTTTGAGAAAAATGAGAATTACAGATTTTTGTCATTTTACATTTTTGGTATTTTCCAAAATTTTTAATAACTTTTTTACTAATAAAGCTAGAGACATGAAATAAAAAGCGTTATATACACCCCAATTGAGAGAACATTTTTCATAAGAGTGAAAATTTTCGACATCCCAATAGTTTTTGAGAAAAATGAAAATTACAGATTTTTGCCATTTTTTACATTTTTAGTATTTTCCAAAATGTTTAATAACTTTTTTACTAATATAGCTAAAGACATGAAATAAAAAGTGTTATATACACCCAAATTGAGAGAACATTTTTCATAAGAATAAAAATTTTTGAGATCCCAATAGTTTTTGAGAAAAATGAAAATTTGATATTTTTGTCGTTTTCATGCCTGGAATAATTTTCAAGAATTTTGATAACTTTTTTACTAATAAAGGTAGGGAGATGAATTAAAAACTGCTATATGCATCTAAATGCAGAGAACATTTTTCATAAGAGTGAAAATTTTCGACATCCCAATAGTTTTTGAGAAAAATGAAAATTACAGATTTTTGCCATTTTTTACATTTTCCAAAATGTTTAATAACTTTTTTACTAATATAGCTAGAGACATGAAATAAAAAGTGTTATATACACCCCAATTGAGAGAAAATTTTTCATAAGAATGAACATTTTTGAGATCCCAATAGTTTTTGAGAAAAATGAAAAGTTGAGATTTTTTTCGTTTTCACGCCAGGAATAATTTTCAAGAATTTTGATAACTTTTTTACTAATAGAGGTAGGGAGATGAATCAAAAACTGCTATATGCATCTAAATGCAGAGAACATTTTTCATAAGAGTGAAAATTTTCGACATCCCAATAGTTTTTGAGAAAAATGAAAATTACAGATTTTTGCAATTTTTGCTATTTTTCAAAATGTTTAATAAATTCTTTACTAATAAAGCTAGAGACATGAATCAAAAACTGTTATATACACCCCAATAGAGAGGACATTTTTCATAAGAGTAAAAATTTTTGAGATCCTTATAGTTTTTGAGAAAAATGAGAATTACAGATGTTTGCCATTTTACATTTTTGGTATTTTTCAAAATGTTTAATAACTTTTTACTAATAAAGCTAGAGACATGAAATAAAAAGTGTTATGTACACCCCAGTTGAGAGAACATTTTTCATGAAAATGAAAATTTTTGAGATCCCAATAGTTTTTGAGAAAAATGAAAATTTGAGATTTTTGTCGTTTTCACGCCCGGAATAATTTTCAAGAATTTTGATAACTTTTTTACTAATGAAGGTAGGGAGATGAATCAAAAACTGCTATATGCATCTAAATGCAGAGAACATGTTTCATAAGAGTGAAAACTTTCGACATCCCAATAGTTTTTGAGAAAAATGAAAATTACAGATTTTTGCCATTTTTTACATTTTTAGTATTTTCCAAAATATTTAATAACTTTTTTACTAATATAGCTAGAGACATGAAATAAAAAGTGTTATATACACCCCAATAGAGAGGACATTTTTCATAAGAGTAAAAATTTTTGAGATCCTTATAGTTTTTGAGAAAAATGAGAATTACAGATGTTTGCCATTTTACATTTTTGGTATTTTTTAAAATGTTTAATAACTTTTTTACTAATAAAGCTAGAGACATGAAATAAAAAGTGTTATATACACCCCAGTTGAGAGAACATTTTTCATAAGAATGAAAATTTTTGAGATCCCAATAGTTTTTGAGAAAAATGAAAATTACAGAATTTTGCCATTTTTTACATTTTTGCTATTTTTCAAAATGTTTAATAACTTCTTTACTAATAAAGCTAGAGACATGAAATAAAAAGTGTTATATACACCCCAATAGAGAGGACATTTTTCATAAGAGTAAAAATTTTTGAGATCCTTATAGTTTTTGAGAAAAATGAGAATTACAGATTTTTGCCATTTTACATTTTTGGTATTTTCCAAAATGTTTAATAACTTTTTTACTAATATAGTTAGAGACATAAAATAAAAAATGTTATATACACCCCAATTGAGAGAACATTTTTTATAAGAATGAAAATTTTTGAAATCCCAATAGTTTTTGAGAAAAATAAAAAAAAGCCATTTTTGACTGCTACTATTTTTTGCGTAAAAATAGCCCTTGTTTAGAACAACTAGTGGACATAATACTTACCTATGGAAAGCATACAACTCCAAATGGACCCATTTCTTGGCCTCCTCGCTCTCCAGATTTAACCTGTTGTGATTTTTTCTTTCTAGAACTATTTGAAGGACTTTCTTGAACTATTTTTGTAAAACCTTTTCAATAATATAAAGTAACTCTCTTATTATAGGAGATTTTTGGTATATCGATTATTTGAAATAAATAAGAAATTAGAAAAGACCTCAACTGCCTGGAATAAATGAGTAATTACTTCCAGGCAATTGAAGTATAATTGAGTTGTCTGCACTCTTTTTTTTCTAAATAACCCCGTAAAAAAAATCAAGCGGAGCTAAATCAGGTGAACGGGTGGGCCATTCAGTTGCCCCCCCCCTTCGACCAATGAGGAAATGTATCATTTAACAACCTTATTACGTCTGATTAAATTTCTTTTAATAAAAAATGGTTTAATTAATGTATCTGCCCAGTGCTTCCATTTTTGGGGTAGTAGCTATAAGCTTTGACCATCTAATAAGGGTTTAGGTCCGAATAGTAGTGGAAATTATGAAATCATCAGGAAATGAATGGAAAATTACTTCCAGGAAGTTTGATTTTTAACGCCTTGGAATCAACTGCCTGGAATAAATCAATAATTACTTCCAGACAGTTGAAAAATCATCGAATTTCCTACACTCTTTCTTTGAAATAACCCCGTAAAAAAAAATCAAGCGCAGCTAAATCAGGCGAACGCGGAGGCCATTCAGTTGGTTTCGTCTATATCTGCTTGGTTTAATATTAAATAATGTAAGTGGCCGTTTTAAACTAAGGAAATCCAAGTGACCAACTATCACTAAACTTTCACATATCCTTGATACAAGGATGGGACATGCAGTTTCCTAGTGGAACCTTTACAATATGCAAATAGTGGCAAAAAAAGTCACGTACAACTTAAACGAAAGTTGTTCAGTAGACTTTCTATATTTCAGAACTAAACCCGGACGGACCGGAACTCTACTTGGAATTCATCCTAAAAATGTGCTGCAAACAGAAACTCAACCCCAAAAACGCCCCGTACAGCCCACAGGAGCTGCAGGACACTCAACAGTCCGCAGATAACGCCCTGTACGTCCTAACCACCTCCTCAGAAACCGATTTAGAAGACGTCCTGTATCAATTACTATTGAAAAGTTTCTTGAACACCCTATACGACGATGCCATAGTGATCATACTGCGCTGTCTGACTTATTTAGCCTCAAAACGTGAACGTACCGAGAGATTCGAGGAGCGTTTCGTCCGTTGCATGGTACTGCTATCCAGTCCGATACCACAATGTCGCGGTACTTTTATATTGAAGTACCTAAAGCATCTCGCACCTGGGGATTTACCTTTGTATAAGCAGGTGTGGGATTCGAAACTTCCACACTTACAGAAATATCTGGATCAGAACTTTGACGGTTTTAACGTGCTGGAGTGGCACGAGTTGCTGTTCGACTTCGTTAATTTGCTGCAGCAGAGTAACGGGGGGAACGAGTCGAGGGGCGAGTTGGTGCTCACCAAGGCGCAGGAGCAGTTGGAGTTTTATGCTGTGAGGTAAGTTTCGAGAAGAGATTTTGGGTGCCACTGTAATAGTATTAAGGATATTTTTTGGGAGGTTATAAGGGGGTTCTTGAGGATCATTTTGATACATAAAGCACATTTTTAGCTCAAATAGTTGCTGAGCTACAGCACTTTAGATTTCCAGGACAGTCATATCTTGCTGACATACGTTCCAGGCAGGATAATTCAAAAACTATTTAAGTCATTTTTAAGCGGTTTTCACTTACAGTTAGTGCGTTCTTTAGTGAACATTTTAATATGCAAACGCTTTTTGTGGCTTAAGAACTCACTGAGTTACAGTGAGTTTTATGAGTCACGGTCCTAGACCAGTCCAAAAGGTGACCGAAGGATCTTTAACAAGAGATTTTGAGTGCCACTGCAATAATATTAATAATATTTCTTGGGGAGGTCATAAGGGGGTTCTCAAGGATCATTTTGATACATAAAGCACATTTTTAGCTCAAATAGTTTCTGAGCTACAGCACTTTAGATTTCCAGGACAGTCATATCTTGCAGACATACGTTCCAGGCAGGATAATTCAAAAACTATTCAAGTCATTTTTAAGGGGTTTTCACTTACAGTTAGTGCGTTCTTTAGTGAACATTTTAATATACAAACGCTTTTTGTGGCTTAAGAACTCACCGAGTTATAGTGAGTTTTGTGAGTCACGGTCCTAGACCAGTCCAAGGGGTGACCGAAGGATCTTTAACAAGAGATTTTGAGTGCCACTGAGATAATATTAAGGATATTTTTTTGGGAGGTTATAAGGAGGTTTTAAAGGATCATTTTGATACATAAAGCACATTTTTAGCTCAAATAGTTTCTAAGCTACAGCACTTTAGGTTTCCAGGACAGTCATATCTTGCAGACATACGTTCCAGGCAGGATAATTCAAAAACTATTCATGTCATTTTTAAGGGGTTTTCACTTACAGTTAGTGCGTTCTTTAGTGAACATTTTAATATGCAAACGCTTTTTGTGGCTTAAGAACTCACTGAGTTACAGTGAGTTTTGTGAGTCACGGTCCTAGACCAGTCCAAGGGGTGACCGAAGGATTTTTAGTAAGAGATTTTGAGTGCCACTGCGATAATATTAAGGATATTTTTTGGGAGGTTATAAGGAGGTTCTAAAGGATCATTTTGATACATAAAGCACATTTTTAGCTCAAATAGTTGCTGAGCTACAGCACTTTAGGTTTCCAGGACAGTCATATCTTGCAGACATACGTTCCAGGCAGGATAATTAAAAAACTATTCAAGTCATTTTTAAGGGGTTTTCACTTACAGTTAGTGCGTTCTTTAGTGAACATTTTAATATGCAAACGCTTTTTGTGGCTTAAGAACTCACTGAGTTACAGTGAGTTTTATGAGTCACGGTCCTAGACCAGTCCAAAAGGTGACCGAAGGATTTTTAACAAGAGATTTTGAGTGCCACTGAGATAATATTAAGGATATTTTTTTGGGAGGTTATAAGCGGGTTCTTAAGGATCATTTTGATACATGAAGCACATTTTTAGCTCAAATAGTTGCTGAGATACAGCACTTTAGGTTTCCAGGACAGTCATATCTTGCTGACATACGTTCCAGGCAGGATAATTCAAAAACTATTCAAGTCATTTTTAAGGGGTTTTCACTTACAGTTAGTGCGTTCTTTAGTGAACATTTTAATATGCAAACGCTTTTTGTGGCTTAAGAATTCATTGAGTTACAGTGAGTTTTATGAGTCACGGTCCTAGACCAGTCCAAAAGGTGACCGAAGGATCTTTAACAAGAGATTTTGAGTGCCACTGCAATAATATTAATAATATTTCTTGGGGAGGTCATAAGGGGGTTCTCAAGGATCATTTTGATACATAAAGCACATTTTTAGCTCAAATAGTTGCTGAGCTACAGCACTTTAGGTTTCCAGGACAGTCATATCTTGCAGACATACGTTCCAGGCAGGATAATTTAAAAACTATTTAAGTTATTTTTAACGGGTTTTCACTTACAGTTAGTGCGTTCTTTAGTGAACATTTTAATATGCAAACGCTTTTTGTGGCTTAGGAACTCACTGAGTTACAGTGAGTTTTGTGAGTCACGGTCCTAGACCAGTCCAAAAGGTGACCGAAGGATCTTTAACAAGAGATTTTGAGTGCCACTGCAATAATATTAATAATATTTCTTGGGGAGGTTATAAGGGGGTTCTTGAGGATCATTTTGATACATCAAGCACATTTTTAGCTCAAATAGTTGCTGAGCTACAGCACTTTAGATTTCCAGGACAGTCATATCTTGCTGACATACGTTCCAGGCAGGATAATTCAAAAACTATTCAAGTCATTTTTAAGGGGTTTTCACTTACAGTTAGTGCGTTCTTTAGTGAACATTTTAATATGCAAACGCTTTTTGTGGCTTAAGAACTCACTGAGTAATAGTGAGTTTTGTGAGTCACGGTCCTAGACCAGTCCAAAAGGTGACCGAAGGATGTTTAACAAGAGATTTTGAGTGCCACTGCGATAATATTAAGGATATTTTTTGGGAGGTTATAAGGAGGTTCTAAAGGATCATTTTGATACATAAAGCACATTTTTAGCTCACATAGTTGTTGAGTTACAGCACCTTAGGTTTCCAGGACAGTCATATCTTGCAGACATACGTTCCAGGCAGGATAATTCAAAAACTATTCAAGTCATTTTTAAGGGGTTTTCACTTACAGTTAGTGCGTTCTTTAGTGAACATTTTAATATGCAAACGCTTTTTGTGGCTTAAGAATTCACTGAGTTACAGTGAGTTTTATGAGTCACGGTCCTAGACCAGTCCAAAAGGTGACCGAAGGATCTTTAACAAGAGATTTTGAGTGCCACTGAGATAATATTAAGGATATTTTTTGGGAGGTTATAAGGAGGTTCTAAAGGATCATTTTGATATATAAAGCACATTTTTAGCTCAAATAGTTGCTGAGCTACAGCACTTTAGGTTTCGAGGACAGTCATATCTTGCAGACATACGTTCCAGGCAGGATAATTCAAAAACTATTCAAGTCATTTTTAAGGGGTTTTCACTTACAGTTAGTGCGTTCTTTAGTGAACATTTTAATATACAAACGCTTTTTGTGGCTTAAGAACTCACCGAGTTATAGTGAGTTTTGTGAGTCACGGTCCTAGACCAGTCCAAGGGGTGACCGAAGGATCTTTAACAAGAGATTTTGAGTGCCACTGAGATAATATTAAGGATATTTTTTTGGGAGGTTATAAGGAGGTTTTAAAGGATCATTTTGATACATAAAGCACATTTTTAGCTCAAATAGTTTCTAAGCTACAGCACTTTAGGTTTCCAGGACAGTCATATCTTGCAGACATACGTTCCAGGCAGGATAATTCAAAAACTATTCATGTCATTTTTAAGGGGTTTTCACTTACAGTTAGTGCGTTCTTTAGTGAACATTTTAATATGCAAACGCTTTTTGTGGCTTAAGAACTCACTGAGTTACAGTGAGTTTTGTGAGTCACGGTCCTAGACCAGTCCAAGGGGTGACCGAAGGATTTTTAGTAAGAGATTTTGAGTGCCACTGCGATAATATTAAGGATATTTTTTGGGAGGTTATAAGGAGGTTCTTGAGGATCATTTTGATACATAAAGCACATTTTTAGCTCAAATAGTTGCTGAGCTACAGCACTTTAGATTTCCAGGACAGTCATATCTTGCTGACATACGTTCCAGGCAGGATAATTCAAAAACTATTTAAGTCATTTTTAAGCGGTTTTCACTTACAGTTAGTGCGTTCTTTAGTGAACATTTTAATATGCAAACGCTTTTTGTGGCTTAAGAACTCACTGAGTTACAGTGAGTTTTATGAGTCACGGTCCTAGACCAGTCCAAAAGGTGACCGAAGGATCTTTAACAAGAGATTTTGAGTGCCACTGCAATAATATTAATAATATTTCTTGGGGAGGTCATAAGGGGGTTCTCAAGGATCATTTTGATACATAAAGCACATTTTTAGCTCAAATAGTTTCTGAGCTACAGCACTTTAGATTTCCAGGACAGTCATATCTTGCAGACATACGTTCCAGGCAGGATAATTCAAAAACTATTCAAGTCATTTTTAAAGGGTTTTTACTTACAGTTAGTGCGTTCTTTAGTGAACATTTTAATATGCAAACGCTTTTTGTGGCTTAAGAACTCACTGAGTTACAGTGAGTTTTATGAGTCACGGTCCTAGACCAGTCCAAAAGGTGACCGAAGGATCTTTAACAAGAGATTTTGAGTGCCACTGAGATAATTTTAAGGATATTTTTTTGGGAGGTTATAAGGGGGTTCTTAAGGATCATTTTGATACATAAAGCACATTTTTAGCTCAAATAGTTTCTGAGCTACAGCACTTTAGATTTCCAGGACAGTCATATCTTGCTGACATACGTTCCAGGCAGGATAATTCAAAAACTATTCAAGTCATTTTTAAGGGGTTTTCACTTACAGTTAGTGCGTTCTTTAGTGAACATTTTAATATGCAAACGCTTTTTGTGGCTTAAGAACTCACTGAGTTATAGTTAGTTTTGTGAGTCACGGTCCTAGACCAGTCCAAGGGGTGACCGAAGGATCTTTAACAAGAGATTTTGAGTGCCACTGAGATAATATTAAGGATATTTTTTTGGGAGGTTATAAGCGGGTTCTTAAGGATCATTTTGATACATGAAGCACATTTTTAGCTCAAATAGTTTCTGAGCTACAGCACTTTAGGTTCCCAGGACAGTCATATCTTGCAGACATACGTTCCAGGCAGGATAATTCAAAAACTATTCAAGTCATTTTTAAGGGGTTTTCACTTACAGTTAGTGCGTTCTTTAGTGAACATTTTAATATGCAAACGCTTTTTGTGGCTTAAGAACTCACTGAGTTACAGTGAGTTTTGTGAGTCACGGTCCTAGACCAGTCCAAAAGGTGACCGAAGGATCTTTAACAAGAGATTTTGAGTGCCACTGAGATAATATTAAGGATATTTTTTGGGAGGTTATAAGGGGGTTCTTAAGGATCATTTTGATACATAAAGCACATTTTTAGCTCAAATAGTTGCTGAGCTACAGCACTTTAGGTTTCCAGGACAGTCATATCTTGCTGACCTATGTTCCAGGTAAGATAATGTAAAAACTATTCAAGGCGTTTGTATGGGGTTTTCATTCACAGTTAGTGCACTCCTCACTGAACAAATTGATATGCGAACACTTTTTATGAGTTAAGAATTCAATGAGTTAGAGTCAATTTTGTGAATCACGGTCCTAAACCAGTCCAAGAGGCGAACCAAGAATCTTTAACAAGAGATTTTGAGTGCCACTGCACTAATATTAATAATATTTATTGGGGAGGTTATAAGGGGGTTCTCGAGGATCATTTTGATACATAAAGCACATTTTTAGCTCAAATAGTTGCTGAGCTACAGCACTTTAGATTTCCAGGACAGTCATATCTTGCAGACATACGTTCCAGGCAGGATAATTTAAAAACTATTTAAGTTATTTTTAACGGGTTTTCACTTACAGTTAGTGCGTTCTTTAGTGAACATTTGAATATGCAAACGCTTTTTGTGGCTTAAGAATTCACTGAGTTACAGTGAGTTTTATGAGTCACGGTCCTAGACCAGTCCAAAAGGTGACCGAAGGATCTTTAACAAGAGATTTTGAGTGCCACTGCGATAATATTAAGAATATTTTTTGGGAGGTTATAAGGAGGTTCTAAAGGATCATTTTGATACATGAAGCACATTTTTAGCTCAAATAGTTTCTGAGCTACAGCACTTTAGGTTTCCAGGACAGTCATATCTTGCAGACCTATGTTCCAGGTAGGATAATGTGAAAACTATTTAAGGCATCTTTATGGGGTTTTCACTTGCAGTTAGAGCGCTGTTAAATAAACAATTTTAGGTACTCAAAGTTACCCAAATTTCTGGAATAAGTCTCTTAAATTACCTGAACCTTACAGCAACTCTAGGTCCTCCAAGTTCCTCAGATCCCTAAAATAAGAGTGTTAAAGTATCTAGAAGATACAGTAACTAAGATTCCTGTAACTCCCAAATCCTTTAAGCTTTGACTATCTGAACTAGTTCAGTGAACTATAGGAACCTTAAAAATAACTTTGACCCAAATTCCTGTAATAAGTGTCCTAAAGTACCTGGATGTTAATCCCAGTGACTTCAGGCAGTCAGATTCCAGTTTCTTCCAAACACATTGATTGATCCTTGTTTCCTTTTCAGGAACATGCATCTCGACAAGGAAGAACTCAAAATAAAAGAAGAAGAAAAGAGATTTCTATTAAAATTCATCGCACTCGTACTCTGCTATATAAAATCAAAAGAAACAGTGCTGCAAGTACTAGACTCCTTGATATCCAACACCCGATTAACAGATTACTCAGAACTAAACGCTTGTGCTGAGTCAATAGGTATGGCGTCAAGGGTCCACTTACCCCTGGTCCTGGAAAAGGTGCATCAGATCAGAAAAGACGCTTTACACAAAAAACCGACGAAACTCTTCTCGTTCATGAAAAACCACTCGCACGAGTTGACTCTCGAACGATTACGTTACGTGATCATCAACAGCTACGCGGAGATCTGCACCAAAGCGCCTAGCGATCAACTGTTAAGGGTCATAGAGAACGAAATCCTGGACTTTTTACTCAATGAACTGTCGTTGGCCAAAGACTTTTCTATCAGGAAAATCACCCTTAAGGGCATAAACAGGGTCGCCGAGGCCATGCACCCCGACCGCAACAACTTACACATCCGAATGACCAATAGGGACAAAGTGATGTCCGAGATACTCAATCAGATGCATCTACATAACGGTCCGGACTATATCGAGCTGTTCCCTTTGATCATTGCCGCCGTGACCTCATTGGTCAGACTGCCCGTGCCAATAGAATCGGAGGATCGCATCAGGGTGTTAACGTTATTCTTTGACAATGTGTACAACGCCTCGGCTATATATTGCAAAATAAACGCCCAGGTTCCGGAACATTATTATGGTGACTTAAAGTTGGTTCCTTCGGTACTAAAGAGTTTTAGTGAGTTAAATCAGTTTGTCCAGGAGGTTCTATTGCAAAATCCTTCTCCTGTTTCTCTATATGAAGTCACCTCACTCTTGGAACCCTGGATTGGGAAGAAGAAACAGGAGCAACGACTTCCTGCTATTGAGACATTGAGGACGGTGCTGCAAGCGTACTTGGACAATGTCCAGTTTGCTTATGACCTTCCCAGTACTTTTAGGCAAACGGGGGTTTTGTTGGCCAGGGTTGTGCCTAGGTGCACTGATCCTAATAGTGTCATTAGGAAGGTAAGTTCTTTTGTGGTTGAAAAACTTGCATAACTTTTTTGTTATTAGAGATACAGTTTTCATTTAAAGACTGACATGTATATTTAGTAATGGAGCATCTTTTATGTAACTAGTAAAAATTCTGAAAAACTGACGGTTTTTGAGAAAAATCAAAGTTTCTGTTTTTTACCATTTTCATGAATTTAATTAATTTCAAAATTTTGCATAACTTTTTTACTTTTCAAGATAGAGCTTTCATTTAAAAACTGACATGTACACTGAGTGATGGAGCATTTTTTATGTTACTAGTAAAAATTCTGAAAAACTGACGGTTTTTGAGAAAAACCGAAATTTATGTTTTTGACCATTTTCATGAATTATATTAATTTCAAAATTTTGCATAACTTTTTTAATATTCAAGATAGAGCTTTCATTTAAAAACTGACATGTACACTGAGTGATGGAGCATCTTTTATGTAACTAGTAAAAATTCTGAAAAGCTGACTGTTTTTGAGAAAAGCCGAAATTTCTGTTTTTTACCATTTTCATGAATTTTATTAATTTCAAAATTTTGCATAACTTTTTTAATATTAAAGATAGAGCCTTCATTTAAAAACTGACATGTACACTGAGTGATGGAGCATCTTTTATGTAACTAGTAAAAATTTTGAAAAACTGACGGTTTTTGAGAAAACCCGAAACTTCTGTTTTTTACCATTTTCATGAATCTTATTAATTTCAAAATTTTGCATAACTTTTTTATTATTAAAGATAGAGCCTTCGTTTAAAAACTGACATGTACACTGAGTGATGGAGCATCTTTTATGTAACCAGTAAAAATTCTGAAAAACTGACGGTTTTTGAGAAAAACCGAAATTTCTGTTTTTTACCATTTTTATGAATTTTATTAATTTCAAAATTTTGCATAACTTTTTTACTAATAAAGATAGAGCCTTCATTTAAAAACTGACAGTTACACTGGGTGATGGAGCATCTTTTATGTTTCTAGTAAAAATTCTGAAAAGCTGACGGTTTTTGAGAAAAGCTGAAATTTATGTTTTTGACCATTTTCATGAATCATATTAATTTCAAAATTTTCCATAACTTTCTTGCTATTAAAGATAGAGCCTTCATTTAAAAATTGACATGTACACTGAGGGATGGATCATCTTTTATGTAACTGGTAAAAGTTCTGAAAAACTGGCGGTTTTTGAGAAAAACCAAAATTTCTGTTTTTTACCATTTTTATGAATTTTATTAATTTGAAAATTTTGCATAACTTTTTTACTATTAAAGATAGAGCCTTCATTTAAAAACTGACATGTACACTGAGTGATGGAGCATCTTTTATGTAACTAGTAAAAATTTTGAAAAACTGACGGTTTTTGAGAAAACCCGAAACTTCTGTTTTTTACCATTTTCATGAATCTTATTAATTTCAAAATTTTGCATAACTTTTTTATTATTAAAGATAGAGCCTTCATTTAAAAACTGACAGTTACACTGGGTGACGGAGCATCTTTTATGTAACCAGTAAAAATTCTGAAAAACTGACAGTTTTTGAGAAAAACGAAAATTTCTGTTCTTTACCATTTTCATGAATCTTATTAATTTCAAAATTTTGAATAACTTTTTGGCTATTAAAGATAGAGGCTTCATTTAAAAACTTACATGTACACTGAGTGATGGGGCATCTTTTATGTTACTAGTAAAAATTCTGAAAAACTGACGGTTTTTGAGAAAAACCGAAATTTATGTTTTTCACCATTTTCATGAATTATATTAATTTCAAAATTTTGCATAACTTGTTTAATATTCAAGATAGAGCTTTCATTTAAAAACTGACATGTACACTGAGTGATGGAGCATCTTTTATGTAACTAGTTAAAATTCTGAAAAACTGACAGTTTTTGAGAAAAGCGAAAATTTCTGTTTTTTACCATTTTCATGAATTTTATTAATTTCAAAATTTTGCATAACTTTTTTAATATTAAAGATAGAGCCTTCATTTAAAAACTGACATGTACACTGACTGATGGAGCATCTTTTATGTAACTAGTAAAAATTTTGAAAAACTGACGGTTTTTGAGAAAACCCGAAACTTCTGTTTTTTACCATTTTCATGAATCTTATTAATTTCAAAATTTTGCATAACTTTTTTAATATTTAAGATAGAGCCTTCACTTAAAAACTGACATGTACACTGAGTGATGGAGCATCTTTTATGTAACTAGTAAAAATTTTGAAAAACTGACGGTTTTTGAGAAAACCCGAAACTTCTGTTTTTTACCATTTTCATGAATCTTATTAATTTCAAAATTTTGCATAACTTTTTTATTATTAAAGATAGAGCCTTCATTTAAAAACTGACATGTACACTGAGTGATGCAGCATCTTTTATGTTACTAGTAAAAATTCTGAAAAACTGACAGTTTTTGAGAAAAACGAAAATTTCTGTTCTTTACCATTTTCATGAATCTTATTAATTTCAAAATTTTGCATAACTTTTTTGCTAATAAAGATAGAGGCTTCATTTAAAAACTGACATGTACACTGAGTGATGCAGCATCTTTTATGTAACCAGTAAAAAATCTGAAAAACTGACGGTTTTTGAGAAAACCCGAAACTTCTGTTTTTTACCATTTTTATGAATCTTATTAATTTCAAAATTTTGCATAACTTTTTTAATATTAAAGATAGGGCCTTCATTTAAAAACTGACATGTACACTGAGTGATGGAGCATCTTTTATGTAACCAGTAAAAATTCTGAAAAACTGACGGTTTTTGAGAAAACCCGAAACTTCTGTTTTTTACCATTTTCATAAATCTTATTAATTTCAAAATTTTGCATAACTTTTTTGCTATTAAAGATAGAGGCTTCATTTAAAAACTGACATGTACACTGAGTGATGGAGCATCTTTTATGTTACTAGTAAAAATTCTGAAAAACTGACGGTTTTTGAGAAAACCCGAAACTTCTGTTTTTTACCATTTTCATGAATCTTATTAATTTCAAAATTTTGCATAACTTTTTTATTATTAAAGATAGAGCCTTCATTTAAAAACTGACATGTACACTGAGTGATGCAGCATCTTTTATGTTACTAGTAAAAATTCTGAAAAACTGACGGTTTTTGAGAAAAGCCGAAATTTATGTTTTTGACCATTTTCATGAATTATATTAATTTCAAAATTTTGCATAACTTTTTTAATATTCAAGACAGAGCTTTCATTTAAAAACTGACATGTACACTGAGTGATGGAGCATCTTTTATATAACTAGTAAAAATTCTGAAAAACTGACAGTTTTTGAGAAAAACGAAAATTTCTGTTCTTTAACATTTTCATGAATCTTATTAATTTCAAAATTTTGCATAACTTTTTTATTATTAAAGATAGAGCCTTCATTTAAAAACTGACAGTTACACTGGGTGATGGAGCATCTTTTATGTAATCAGTAAAAATTCTGAAAAGCTGACTGTTTTTGAGAAAACCCGAAACTTCTGTTTTTTACCATTTTCATGAATTTTATTAATTTCAAAATTTTGCATAACTTTTTTACTATTAAAGATAGAGGCTTCATTTAAAAACTGACATGTACACTGAGTGATGGAGCATCTTTTATGTAACCAGTAAAAATTCTGAAAAACTGACAGTTTTTGAGAAAAACGAAAATTTCTGTTCTTTACCATTTTCATGAATCTTCTTAATTTCAAAATTTTGCATAACTTTTTTGCTATTAAAGATAGAGGCTTCATTTAAAAACTGACATGTACACTGAGTGATGGAGCATCTTTTATGTTACTAGTAAAAATTCTGAAAAACTGACGGTTTTTGAGAAAAGCCGAAATTTATGTTTTTGACCATTTTCATGAATTATATTAATTTCAAAATTTTGCATAACTTTTTTGCTATTAAAGATAGAGCCTTCATTTAAAAACTGACAGTTACACTGGGTGATGGAGCATCTTTTATGTAACCAGTAAAAATTCTGAAAAGCTGACTGTTTTTGAGAAAAGCCGAAATTTATGTTTTTGACCATTTTCATGAATTATATTAATTTCAAAATTTTGCATAACTTTCTTGCTATTGAAGATAGAGCCTTCATTTAAAAACTGACAGTTACACTGGGGTGATGGAGCATCTTTTATGTACTAGTAAAAATTCTATAAAACTAACGGTTTTTGAGAAAACCCGAAACTTCTGTTTTTTACCATTTTCATGAATCTTATTAATTTCAAAATTTTGCATAACTTTCTTGCTATTAAAGATAGAGCCTTCATTTAAAAACTGACAGTTACACTGGGTGATGGAGCATCTTTTATGTAACCAGTAAAAATTCTGAAAAGCTGACTGTTTTTGAGAAAAGCCGAAATTTATGTTTTTGACCATTTTCATGAATCATATTAATTTCAAAATTTTGCATAACTTTCTTGCTATTCAAGATAGAGCCTTCATTTAAAAACTGACATGTACACTGACTCATGGAGCATCTTTCATGTAACTAGTAAAAACTTTGAAAAACCGACAGTTTTTGAGAAAAACGAAATTTTCTGTTTTTTACCATTTTTATGAATTTTATTAATTTCAAAATTTTGCATAACTTTTTTACTAATAAAGATAGAGCCTTCATTTAAAAACTGACATGTACACTGAGCGATGGAGCATCTTTTATGTAAACAGTAAAAATTCTGAAAAACTTACGGTTTTTGAGAAAACCCGAAATTTATATTTTTTACCATTTTCAAGGGTAGTGTAAATAAAAAATAAACAAGTCATAGTCCACTCTCTGTAAGCTGAATAAGTCAATTATTTACTGCAAAAAAACCCGTTTTTCAAAAACACTACCCTTACACCCCCCACCCACCCCACACATTTACCCGGTCAAAAACCCTTCAGCAAAATCACCGTTTTTCAAAACTTTCTAAAAAAACAAATAGATATTACTTATAAGATTCCTGAGGACGGATCTGACACCAAAAACTCCAAAACTAACGGTCAAACTTCCTCGCTCACTTCTCCCTATCTCTCTCTCTCTTTCAGGTAGCAGTCGACTGCATCTGTCTCATTCTCTCCATAGCGGCTCGCTACGAAGGTCACATGCGTGATCACGACAAAACATTGAGCAACAGCCTGCAGCTGGTGCAGCAAAGCATCGAACTGGAAGACCCCAAGCTCCTGTTCCAGCTCACCTCCGATCTGGCGTCGGTAATTTGCTCCAACTTACCCCAGTTCCAACTGGTCCATTTGACCGACGGCCTGATCGACGCTCTGGTCGATTGCGAGTCGTCAAGTTCGAATGGCGCGTGCGTCGTCTTGAATATCGTGCTCAAACAGAAGGGGGGGGAGCTGCAGAAACATGCCACGCCCGTCGCCGAGAGGTTGCTCAGTCAGCTCAGTTGTATCGTTTGTGCGAAAACGAGAGGGACTGCTTTGAGGGCGTTACTGACTTTGGCCGGACACAGTCCGAGGGTGGTGGGGGGGATCTTGCTGACTCAGCCCTTGCCCTATGACAGGTAAGGTTAAGTTTTTTTGATAGCATTATAGTGTGATTCCTGAGGATGGATTTGAGGGTAAAAACGTTGGTCTGGGTTAGAAATTGAGGTACCTAGGGGTGATTTTGTTGGGGTGGTTTTTTTTTGACACTTTTATTAACAAATTCTAACTTTCCTTGAGAATATCTTAAGAAATAGTGGGAATATTTTAAAAACGATTTTAGTATAAAAAAGGGCGTTTCTTAGCAAACAATTTCATATGGGAACGATTCTTGTACCTCAAAACCTTTTAGAGTTAGAGGGAATTTGGTCCATCAAGATCCCAGAACCACCAAATTTGATGTTTTTAGAATTATCTTGCAATTACAAGATTTTTATACAGTAGCCGACATTTTTGGTCATAACTTGGAAACTACTTAAGATATCCTCATCATTTTTTCACACCGCTATACTGTGATTCCTGAGGATGGATTTGAGGGTAAAAACGTTGGTCTGGGTTAGAAATTGAGGTAGCTAGGGATGTTTTGGTTGGGGTAGTTTTTTTGCTAGTTTTCTTAATAAATTCCAACTTTCCTTGACGATATTTTAAGAAATAATGAAAATATTTTAAAAAGGGTTTCAGTCCAAGAAAGTGCATTTTTTACCAAACAATTTCATATGAGAACGTATGTTGTACCTCAAAAACTTTTTGAGTTAGAGGGAATTTTGTCCATCAAGATCCCAGAACCACCAAATTTGATGCAATTACAAGATTTTTATACAGTAGCCGACATTTTTGGTCATAACTTGGAAACTACTTAAGATATTCTCATAATTTTTTCGCACCACTATACTGTGATTCCTGAGGATGGATTTGAGGGTAAAAACGTTGGTCTGGGTTAGAAATTGAGGTAGCTAGGGGTGATTTTGTTGGGGTGGTTTTTTTGACACTTTTATTAACAAATTCTAACTTTCCTTGAGAATATCTTACGAAATAAAGGGAATATTTTAAAAACGATTTTAGTATAAAAAAGGGCGTTTCTTACCAAACTATTTCATATAAAAACGATTCTGGTACCTCAAAAACTTTTTGAGTTAGAGAGAATTTCGTCCAACAAGGTCCTAGAGCCTCCAAATTTAAACCATATTGCAATTAAAAGATTTTTATTTATTATCCGACATTTTTGGTCATAACTTGGAAACTACTTAAGATATTCTCATCATTTTTTCACACCGCTATACTGTGATTCCTGAGGATGGATTTGAGGGTAAAAACGTCGTTCTAGATTATAAATTGAGATAGCTAGGGCTGTTTTGGTTTGGTTATATCGTAACTGCTTCCTGTGGCCAAATAGGACAATGTAACTTCCAATTTTAATATAGGTGTAATTTTTTAATGATTTTAGGTATAATTTGTACTAGCAGTATTGCTAATAATGCAAAAGTTTGTAGACCTAATAGTTTATGAGCTCCAGCTCCCTCTATGACTAGATTCAAACAAAATTTCTCTTTTTCCCCAATACTCGCTGACATTTTTGTGTATAACTCAAAAAGTATACAAAAACAAGTGATGATTTCGTTCATATTATAAAATCTAATAACACAATGTTTATTTAGATTTAATGTAATTTTATATATATTAACATATAAATATTTAATACAAAAACATTGTTAATAAATTGGATATTATAAGAGAAATCACCTGATGTTCATGCATATTAATTAGAAAAACAGTGATTTTGCAGAAGAATGTTTTACTGGATAAGTGTGTGGGGTGGGTGGGGGGTCAAGGGTAATGTTATTCAAAAAACCTTTTTTTTGCAGTAAATAATTGACTAGGAAAACTCTATATACTTTTTATTAAATCTTTTTGAATTTACTTAAATAGTTTTGTTTAAGCTGAAAAAATCACTTATTTAATAAATTTAATGTTTTCATCTCTTTTTTCTTAATTATTTTCTGCTAAAAACTCGATTTTTTTTATCCTTATGTTATCCTTGTCCCCCCCCCCCCCCCCCCCCCACCCCACACTTTTATCCAGTAATAAATTCTTCTGCAAAAACAGTCCAAAAATCCAGATTTAAAAATGTATAACAAATTCAAATCAAGAGCAATTTACTTGAAACTTCTTGTAATTATAAAGAGATCTTGCTAATTCATGACAGAAGTTTGTAAGTTAATTGGTCAATCATTTTTTAAGCTATAAATTTTTTAGCAAAAACACTGATACATAAAAAACATGATGTTGCAATTTGAGTTCTGTTGGACTGTTTTTGGTAAAAAATTTATCACTTAAAAGATAATTGTCCAATTAATTTACAACCATCTCTCGTCGATTAGCAATAGATGTGTCTATAATCACAATAAGTTTCAAGTAAATTGCTCTTGATTTGAATTTCTTATGAATATTTAAAATTAGATAAAAATAATTTTTTGCAGATGAATTTTTTACTTGAAAAACTAGTTGGGGTGGGTGGGGGGCTAAGGGTAGTGTTAATGAAAAAAAAAGGATTTTTATTCAATTATTTTCTGCAAAAATTCTGTTTTTTATTAAAACCACCCTTAGCCCCCCACCCACCCCAACTAGTTTTTCCAGTAAGAAATTCTTCTGCAAAAAATTGTTTTAATCCAACTTTGAAAATTCATAAGAAATTCAAACCAAGAGCAATTTACTTGAAACTTCTTGGGATTATTAAGAGATCTATTGCTAATTGATGAGAGAAGTTTGTAAGTTAATTGGATAATTACTTTTTAAGCTATAAATTTTTTAGCAAAAACACTAATACATAAAAAACTTGATGTTGCAATATGAGTTTTTTTTTGGACTATTTTTGGTAAAAAATTTATCACTTAAAAAATAATTCACCAATTAATTTACAACCTTCTCTCGTCGATTAGCAATACATGTCTCTATAATCACAAGAAGTTTCAAGTAAATTGTGCTTGATTTGAATTTCTTATAAATTTTTAAAGTTGGATTAAAAAAAATCGGAGTGTTTTTGCAGAAGAATTTTTTACTTGAAAAACTAGTTGGGGTGGGTGGGAGGCTAAGGGTAGTGTTAATGAAAAAAAAAAGGGATTTTTGTTCAATTATTTTCTGCAAAAATTCTATTTTTCATTAATACCACCCTTAGCCCCCCACCCACCCCACACAGATTTTCCAGTAAGAAATTCTTCTGCAAAAAATTATTTTAATCCAATTTTATATATTCAAGACATTCAAATCAAGAGAAATTTACTTGATACTTATTGTGATTATTAAGAGATCTCTTGCTAATTGATGACAGACGGTTGTCAATAAATTGGTCAATTATTTTTTAAATTATAATTTTTTTAGCAAAAACACTAATACATAAAAAACTTGTTGCAATATGAGTTCTGTTTTTGGTAAAAAATTTATCACTTAGAAAATAATTGACCAATTAATTTACAACCTTCTCTCGTCGATTAGCAATAGATGTCTCTATAATCACAAGAAGTTTCAAGTAAATTGCCCTTGATTTGAATTTCTTATGAATATTTAAAATTAAATAAAAATAATTTTTTGCAGAAGATTTTTTTACTTGAAAAACTAGTTGGGGTGGGTGGGGGGCTAAGAGTGGTGTTAATCAAAAAGAAAGGATTTTGTTCAATCATTTTCTGCAAAAATTCGGTTTTTCATTAATACCACCCTTAGCCCCCCCACCCACCCCACACAGTTTTTCCAGTAAGAAATTCCTCTGCAAAAAATTATTTTAATCTAATTTTAAATATTCATAAGAAGTTCAAATCAAGAGCAATTTACTTGAAACTTCTTGGGATTATTAAGAGATCTATTGCTGATCGATGCGAGAAGGTTGTAAGTTAATTGATCAATTTTTTTAGCAAAAACAGTGATGCATAAAAAACTTGATGTTGCATTATGAGTTCTGTTGGACTGTTTTTGGTAAAAAATTTGTCACGTAAAAAATAATTTACCAATTAATTTACAACCTTCTTTCGTCGATTAGCAATAGATGTGTCTATAATCACAAGAAGTTTCAAGTAAATTGTTCTTGATTTGAATTTCTTATGAATTTTTAAAGTTGGATTAAAAAAAATCGGAGTGTTTTTGCAGAAGAATTTTTTACTTGAAAAACTAGTTGGGGTGGGTGGGGGGCTAAGGGTAGTGTTAATGAAAAAAAAAGGATTTTTGTTTAATTATTTTTTGCAAAAATTCTGTTTTTTATTAAAACCACCCTTAGCCCCCCACCCACCCCAAACAGTTTTTCCAGTAAGAAATTCTTCTGCAAAAAATTGTTTTAATCCAACTTTGAAAATTCATAAGAAATTCAAATCAAGAGCAATTTACTTGAAACTTTTTGGGATTATTAAGAGATCCATTGCTGATCGATGCGAGAAGGTTGTAAGTTAATTGGTCAATTATTTTTTAAGTTATAGATTTTTTAGCAAAAACAGTGATACATAAAAAACATGATGTTGCAATATGGGTTGTGTTGGACTCTTTTTGGTAAAAAATTTATCACTTAAAACATAATTGACCAATTAATTTACAACCTTCTCTTGTCGATTAGCAATAGACGTCTCTATAATCACAAGAAGTTTCAAGTAAATTGCTCTTGATTTGACTCCCTTATGAATTTTTAAAGTTGGATTGAAATAATTTTCGGACAGTTTTTGCAGAAGGGGGTAAGGGTAGTGTCATTGAAAAACAGAATTTCTCGCAAAAAATACTTGACCGGGACACTTAAATCAGCATATCAGCATCAATAATTCAGCATTCGCGATCTCTTTCAGTTGCATATGCGACTGTTGGTCGATCCTCTCCACCGACCCGAGCTTAGTCCGGGACCTAATTGATCAAATAAAGAAACACATCAAATCGATGCCGCTCTACGAACTACACAGCACCAGTGCCGACATTAAAGTGGCCAATTTGTTGCCCCTTCAGGCGGTCAGCGCTTTACACGAACTATTGAAGAACTCGCAACTGAAGGATGTTTGTCTCGAACAGTTTGCCGAACTGTTTGCTCTGTTGCTCGTCTGTATTGGGTCGTATATGGGCTGTAGCGCGCCTGTAGCGGGAACTCATACAGTTGCCAAACCGAAATACGGGATCGTCCTAAATCGGGAGGCCTACAAGTTGAATCCCGCCAAGTTGGCATTCGATACTTTTAGGTGAGTCGAATGTTTTTTTTTTTTGAGGTTAAGATTTGAATATTGATTTATTTGAATATTGAGTAAAAGTGGTGACATAGCGGTTTATGACCAAAAAAATCGAAAATTTCCTTTTTTTTTAATTTACCTCTTTTTTAGGGCCGTAATTACAAAACCTTTTAGTAATTTTTTACGTAAATACATATATTTTTTTAATATATATTATAAAAAAAGTTACTTAATTTATAGGCAAAAAAATAGACGAAAATAATAAATAAATAAAATAGAATACAACATTAAAATCACAATATCTGTGAAACTGATAAAAAAAAAATACGTTTATTTGAGTAATTGACAAATGGTACTCACTAAGGGTTGTTTTAATAAAAAACGTTTTTTTTTTTTTTGTAAAAAATAATTGGTAAGGGTAGTGTTGATTAAAAAAAATTAACCTTAACCCCCCACCCACCCCACATTTTTATCCAGTAAGAAATTCTCCTGCAAGATCACTGTTTTCCAAATTTAAGTTTAGTTCTTCAATTTGGACTGTACAAGAGGCCAAATATAGACAAATCTGTATTATTCAATCCACCTCCTTCAAGGCCCTTGAACGACCCAACCAATAGACCCGAATATTGAGACTCTGAGGAAAACACTGAGTCTAGTAGTAAGTTTGTAGAGGAAGACCTTTATCCTGGATTTTTCAAAGTTAGGACAGGAATTTTGGAAAACCCTTTGACACATCCCTGGACAGTTATATACTGCACCTCTCCTACAAATTTCATGACTCTTGGTTTACTAGTTAAGGAAATAGACTGATTTTCCTGCTCGTGCAGTCTAGACTCCGTATATCAAAACCTATTTTTCAAATTTTCCGGACTTAAAACAGGAATTTTGGAAAATCCTTTGGCATATCCCTGGACAATTATATAGAGAAGCTCTCCGTTAATTTCATCATTCTAGTTTAACTAGTTAAGGAAATAGACTAATTTTTCATGTTCGTCCAGTCTAGACTCCGTATATCAAAACCTATTTTTCAAATTTTCCCGAATTAAGACAAGAATTTTGGAAAACCCTTTTAAAAATCCCTGGACAATTATATAGAGAAGCTCTCCGTTAAATTTCATCATTCTAGTTTAACTAATTTAGAAAATAGGCTGATTTTTCATGTTCGTCCAGTCTAGACTCCGTATACCAAAACCTATTTCCCAAATTTTCTTTAGTTCAGACAGGAATTTTGGAAAACCCTCTGGCAAATCCCTGGACAAGTATATAGAGAAGCTCTCCGTTAAATTTCATCATTCTAGTTTAACTAATTTAGAAAATAGGCTAATTTTTCATGTTCGTCCAGTCTAGACTCCGTATACCAAAACCTATTTCCCAAATTGTCCCGAGTTAGGACAGGAATTTTGGAAAACCCTTTGACACATCCCTGGACAATTATATAGAGAAGCTCTCAGTTAAATTTCATGATTATAGATTATCTAGTTCAGGAAATAGACCGATTGTTCATGTTCGTTTAGTCTAGACTCCGTATATCAAAACCTATTTCCCAAATTTTCCCGAATTAAGACAAGAATTTTGGAAAACCCTTTTAAACATCCCTGGACAATTATATAGAAAAGCTCTCCGTTAAATTTCATCATTCTAGTTTAACTAGTTAAGGAAATAGACTAATTTTTCATGTTCGTCCAGTCTAGACTCCGTATATTAAAACCTATTTCCCAAATTTTCCCGAATTAAGACAGGAATTTTGGAAAACCCTTTGACACATCCCTGGACAGTTATATACTGCACCTCTCCTGCAAATTTCATGACTCTTGGTTTACTAGTTAAGGAAATAGACTGATTTTCCTGCTCGTGCAGTCTAGACTCCGTATATCAAAACCTATTTTTCAAATTTTCCGGACTTAAAACAGGAATTTTGGAAAACCCTTTGGCAGATCCCTGGACAATTATATAGAGAAGCTCTCCGTTAAATTTCATCATTCTAATCCAACTAGTTTAGGAAAAACCCTGATTTTCCTGCTCGTCCAGTCTAGACTCCGTATACCAAAACCTATTTCCCAAATTTTTCCGAGTTAGAACAGGAATTTTGGAAAACCCTTTCACACATCCCTGGACAATTATATAGAGAAGCTCTCCGTTAAATTTCATGACTCTTGGTTTACTAGTTAAGGAAATAGACTGATTTTTCATGTTCGTCCAGTCTAGACTCCGTATACCAAAATCTATTTCCCATATTTTCCCGAGTTAAAACAGGAATTTTGTTAAACCCTTTGATACATCCCTGGACAATTATATAGAGAAGCTCTCAGTTAAATTTCATGATTATAGATTATCTAGTTCAGGAAATAGACTGATTGTTCATGTTCGTTTAGTCTAGACTCCGTATATCAAAACCTATTTCCCTTATTTTCCCGAATTAAGACAAGAATTTTGGAAAACCCTTCTAAACATCCCTGGACAATTATATAGAGAAGCTCTCCGTTAAATTTCATCATTCTAGTTTAACTAGTTAAGGAAATAGACTAATTTTTCATGTTCGTCAGTCTAGACTCCGTATATTAAAACCTATTTCCCAAATTTTCCCGAATTAAGACAGGAATTTTGGAAAACCCTTTGACACATCCCTGGACAATTATATAGAGAAGCTCTCCGTTAAATTTCATCATTCTAATACAACTAGTTTAGGAAAAACCCTGATTTTCCTGCTCGTCCAGTCTAGACTCCGTATGTCAAAACCTATTTTCCAAATTTTCCGGACTTAAAACAGGAATTTTGGAAAACCCTTTGGCAGATCCCTGGACAATTATATAGAGAAGCTCTCCGTTAAATTTCATCATTCTAATCCAACTAGTTTAGGAAAAACCCTGATTTTCCTGCTCGTCCAGTCTAGACTCCGTATACCAATACCTATTTCCCAAATTGTCCCGAGTTAGGACAGAAAATTGGGAAAACTCTTTGGCACACCCCTAGACACTTACAAAGGGCATCTCTCCATCAAATTTCATCACTCTAATTTAACTCACTGTCCTATAATCACCTGAATTAACCCTCTTTACCTCTCACATCACCCGTTCACATCTGACCGGATCTTTTCCACTCTATTCCAGGTCGTTTCTGATCTGTTGCGACCTGACCACGATGGCCTCGAACCTTTTATCCTTCAGCTCTCTCTGCACCGACCAGGACCAACTTCTCTTTCTAAAAATGACCGAAACAGTGGTGGGGGACGTATGTCGGGACATGCAGCACACTTTGTCATGGATCGTCTCCTTTATGGGTCCATTTATTCGGTCGGATTTAATACCTCAGAGGACGTTAGTGGTCGCTTTCTTTACCTACTTGATCAAGGACAATGTAGAGAGCAAACAGGCGGTTTTGATCGAAAATCTACTGGAGATGATTCTGGATGTCCAGCTGGACCAGAGCTGCTTGGTGCGGAAGATCGGCGTTCAAGGATTGGGGTATGCCGCGGAGAATTTAAGTAAGGAGCTCGTGGTGCGGTACTGCAATCAGATACTGGGCATTTTGATGAACTGCTTGGATTATCACAATTTGGGGTGAGTTTCTTAACTTTTCTCAAAAATCTCTTGTAACTCTGTTATTTTTTGTTTTACGGATAAATGTCGTTCTTTATGATTTGTTCTATTTTTGATCAGGCATTCAGTGCTAAAAGAAAATTTTTCATATTCCCACTGGTTTTCGAGAAAATGAGGAAAAACTGTTTAGAGGTTTTTTTCAATTTTCTAGAAAACTGTTGGACCTAAAAATATTTTTTTTTTTGAATCTGATGCTCATTGAGATTCCAGACAACTTTTGTTTTAACAATTTTTTTCTGCAACCAATAGTTTTCCTGAAAAAAAATAAAAACCGATTTTATGAGCAATTTTTCAGGGGTACCTCTTTGGATTTTTTAAGAAGACTTTTTGCGTATAACTTTTTACTGGTACTTTTTTCAAAAAAGTTTTATAAGACTTTTGTGAAGTGTTTTGGGTGATTTATCGGTTTCCAAAAAAAAAAAGTGAAATTAAAAAAAAAAATTTTTTTTTTCAATTTTGACTTAAAAATCGTCAAATTTTTTAAAAATCTCTCATAACTTCTTTATTTTTTATTTTTCGACTAAATGTTATTCTTTATGATTTGTTCTATTTTTGATCAGGAATTCAGTGGTAGAAGAAAGTTTTTCATCTTCCCATTGGTTTTCGAGAAAATGAGGAAAAACTGTTTAATAGTTTTTTCCAATTTTCTGGAAAACTGCTGGACTTAAAATTTATTTTTCTTTTGCATCTTATGCGCATTGAGATTCCAAACAACTTTTGTATAAACCATTTTTTTCTGTAACCAATAGTCTTCCAGAAAAAACATAAAAACCGAAATTATGAACATTTTCCCATGGGTACCCCTTTGAATTTTTTGCAGACGAGTTTTTGGGAAAATTGCTCGTAACTTTTTACTGGTAAATTTTTCAAAAAAGTTTTATAAGACTTTTTTCAAGTATTTTGAGTGGTCTATCGAGTTGCCAAAAAAAAAATATTTTTTTTTCAATTTTTCAAAAATTTGAAATTTTTCAAAAACCTCCCATAACTCATTTATTTTTCGTTTTACGGTTAAATCTTATTCTTTCTAATTCGTTCTATTTTTAATTTAAAACAAAAAATTTGAAAAACTGAAAAATTTTAAAGTAAAAATGTTAAAAATGAAAAAAAACCACGAAACCTGTAGTTCTTTCTTAAGTATATAAAAGTCCAAAAAAAAACATTTATTGTTATAAGCTGCTTAAATGAAGGGGCGGAATGGCAGGTCTGGCACATTAATAACTTCTTCCGGGTATTTGACAGCTTTGAAAAAGAAGAAGAGGAACAAGAAGAAGAAGAGAAGTAGGAGTAACGAGAGCGAGAGGGAAACGAGGGAGGAAAAGGGACAGACTACCCTCTGGTTTCCTCCACTCCTGTAGGCGTCTCATGGTCTGTCCCTCATTTCGCTCTCACTTTGGTTACTGCTACTTCTCATCTTCTTCTTCTTTTTGAAATGCCTCGACGAAATTATTGATTTCTTACAGGCAGTTGAGCCCAAAGTTTTTTCTTCTTCTTCTCTCTCTTCTTCTTTAAAGACCTCAAATGCCTGGATGGCGTTTACACAAACTTTTTTTGAATAAATCTCTTCCAGGAGAATCACAAATAAAACATCCAATTTTGACAGCGACAATTTATTAATCGATTGATTTCATTGACTGACAATGACCGGCAAGCTTTCCTGATCTTGTTTCCTGTGATTACTACTGGCTTTGTTTCTGGTTATCAATTCTCGATCCACTTTACATATTAACATTTAATTATATGGATTTGAATGAGTTCTTAAGTCAATATTGTCCTTTTTTTGAGTCAATTCAGTGAAAAATTCCAGGACATTTTTTAATAAATAAAGTCCTAGAACCTGAAGGAATAATTTTTTGAAATTCTGAATTAACTTAACAATGAGATACTCAAACGTAGGTTCCTTGAAAGGTTCTATTCTTAATTAAATCATTTACAAAATGATGGACCTATTCTTCCTTATCTAGGAACGAAAGCGAGCTGATCCTGGAATCCTTGCAATCCTTCTCGAAACTCCTGAACAGTTTGCCAGGGTACAAATTCCATCCCTTTCAAGTTACCGCAGCAGTGAGGATCAAGTTGCTATTCAGTCAAGAGGATCCACGTCTAAGGAGATCCTCGATCCAGTTATTAGGAGATCTGGCAACGTCCCTTGGTCAGGAGACCAATTTGGAGGCATTCAAGGAGCAGATCCAAGGGAACCTCATCACTTTACTCTTGCACCTATGCGATCCAGACGTGTATGTGGTCAAGGTATGACTTTTTTGGATCATTTTACTCACTTAACTCATGCATGGACTCCATTTAGGCCTGTAAAAGTACGATCCAGAAGGTCGGCCCTTATCTGGATTGTCCGGAGGTGAACCGCATGATCCAGGAGTGTTTGGGCGATGACACCGACTTGATGTTCACGGATTTTATTAGGGAGATAATTAAACGCATGGTAAGTAAATGGCAGCACCTTAAATATAATATTCATGCAGTTTGTCTGTGATATATTTTGAATTTAATTGGGGATTTATGGAATCAATTGTATCAAGGTTATTTGGGGGTCAAATCGAGGACGAATTGGTTTAGAGAGGTCGTGTCTAAGGTTCAGGGTTATGTGAAGGTTAAAATAATTAACTTTTTAAGAAGAAAATTCAAACTTCCCTGTCTTCAAGGAGTTTAGTGTGAGGGAATCTCTTATAACTTTAGTTCTAGTGGATCGATTTGCTTGATTTTACCCTTAAAAGCTTTGGAAGAACATTCCGCAACTTTTAAGGGATGAACGAATTAATTCGGTCCAGTAGAACTGACTTTATCGAGAAATTTACAAAAAATCCCTTTCAAAAAGGCTCATTTTTTAAAATGTCTTATAACTTCACTTCTGATGAACCGAGTTGCTTGATTTTACCCTTAAAACATTCAGCAAAACTGTAGCTTTCAATTAAAAATAAATAAAACGACATGTTTTAGGCCGAAGACATGCAGGACCTGTTTCCAATATTCGTGATGACGAGTGTGTCTTACCTGAAGAGCCAGTGGACCAGCATAAGGGCCAATGCCGCCCTTGTCACCGGTTTGTTCTACGCCGAACTACTACCCGAGAATAAACCGAAAGTTTCACTGGAAACTGTCTGTGATAAACTGAACAGACTGATGCAAGACGATCAGTCAGAAGAAGTTAGGATTAAGGCTAGTCAAGCTATATCGTGTTTGTTTTTATAATTATTGTATTGTAAAACGGAATGTGCTAGTGGGATAGTATGATTAAGAATATATAGTATAATTAATGATAGAAGTCTTTTTAATCAGTTGTTAGTAAGAAAATTAAAAAAAAGTCACCTGGGGTCAAATCTGGCTTGTGGGTGGACTTTGTAACTTATAAGTTTATCTCTGTCGCACTCATTGTAAAAAAAAACTTGAAACGTAGAAAAACTGAAATTTCATGAATTTTATTAGTTTAAAAATTTTGCATAACTTTAATTAACATGTACTTTTTTAGATCGTAAATTTTGCATAACTTTTTTGTTAATAAAGATAGAGCTTTCATTTAAAAACTGTCAAGTGCTCCTTGCAAAGGGGCACCTTGTACGTAATTATCAAAAACTCAAAAGTTTACGGTTTTTGAGAAAAATCGAAATTTCGGTTTTTTACCATTAACATGTACTTTTTTAGATCGAAAATTTTGCATAACTTTTTTGTTAATAAAGATAGAGCTTTCATTTAAAAACTGTCAAGTACTCCTTGCAAAGGGGCACCTTGTACGTATTTATCAAAAACTCAAAAGTTTACGGTTTTTGAGAAAAATCGAAATTTCGGTTTTTTACCATTAACATGTACTTTTTTAGATCGAAAATTTTGCATAACTTTTTTGTTAATAAAGATAGAGCTTTCATTTAAAAACTGTCAAGTACTCCTTGCAAAGAGGCACCTTGTACGTATTTATCAAAAACTCAAAAGTTTACGGTTTTTGAGAAAAATCGAAATTTCGATTTTTTACAATTAACATGTACTTTTTTAGATCGAAAATTTTGCATAACTTTTTTGTTAATAAAGATAGAGCTTTCATTTAAAAACTGTCAAGTACTCCTTGCAAAGAGGCACCTTGTACGTATTTATCAAAAACTCAAAAGTTTACGGTTTTTGAGAAAAATCGAAATTTCGGTTTTTTACAATTAACATGTACTTTTTTAGATCGAAAATTTTGCATAACTTTTTTGTTAATAAAGATAGAGCTTTCATTTAAAAACTGTCAAGTACTCCTTGCAAAGAGGCACCTTGTACGTATTTATCAAAAACTCAAAAGTTTACGGTTTTTGAGAAAAATCGAAATTTCGATTTTTTACAATTAACATGTACTTTTTTAGATCGAAAATTTTGCATAACTTTTTTGTTAATAAAGATAGAGCTTTCATTTAAAAATTGTCAAGTGCTCCTTGCAAAGGGGCACCTTGTACGTAATTATCAAAAACTCAAAAGTTTACGGTTTTTGAGAAAAATCGAAATTTCGGTTTTTTACCATTAACATGTACTTTTTTAGATCGAAAATTTTGCATAACTTTTTTGTTAATAAAGATAGAGCTTTCATTTAAAAACTGTCAAGTACTCCTTGCAAAGGGGCACCTTGTACGTAATTATCAAAAACTCAAAAGTTTACGGTTTTTGAGAAAAATCGAAATTTCGGTTTTTTACCATTAACATGTACTTTTTTAGATCGAAAATTTTGCATAACTTTTTTGTTAATAAAGATAGAGCTTTCATTTAAAAACGGTCAAGTACTCCTTGCAAAGGGGCACCTTGTACGTAATTATCAAAAACTCAAAAGTTTACGGTTTTTGAGAAAAATCGAAATTTCGGTTTTTTACCATTAACATGTACTTTTTTAGATCGAAAATTTTGCATAACTTTTTTGTTAATAAAGATAGAGCTTTCATTTAAAAACTGTCAAGTGCTCCTTGCAAAGGGGCACCTTGTACGTAATTATCAAAAACTCAAAAGTTTACGGTTTTTGAGAAAAATCGAAATTTCGGTTTTTTACCATTAACATGTACTTTTTTAGATCGAAAATTTTGCATAACTTTTTTGTTAATAAAGATAGAGCTTTCATTTAAAAACGGTCAAGTACTCCTTGCAAAGGGGCACCTTGTACGTAATTATCAAAAACTCAAAAGTTTACGGTTTTTGAGAAAAATCGAAATTTCGGTTTTTTACCATTAACATGTACTTTTTTAGATCGAAAATTTTGCATAACTTTTTTGTTAATAAAGATAGAGCTTTCATTTAAAAACTGTCAAGTGCTCCTTGCAAAGGGGCACCTTGTACGTAATTATCAAAAACTCAAAAGTTTACGGTTTTTGAGAAAAATCGAAATTTCGGTTTTTTACCATTAACATGTACTTTTTTAGATCGAAAATTTTGCATAACTTTTTTGTTAATAAAGATAGAGCTTTCATTTAAAAACTGTCAAGTGCTCCTTGCAAAGGGGCACCTTGTACGTAATTATCAAAAACTCAAAAGTTTACGGTTTTTGAGAAAAATCGAAATTTCGGTTTTTTACCATTAACATGTACTTTTTTGGATCGAAAATGTTGCATAACTTTTTTGTTAATAAAGATAGAGCTTTCATTTAAAAATTGTCAAGTACTCCTTGCAAAGGGGCACCTTGTACGTATTTATCAAAAACTCAAAAGTTTACGGTTTTTGAGAAAAATCGAAATTTCGGTTTTTTACCATTAACATGTACTTTTTTAGATCGAAAATTTTGCATAACTTTTTTGTTAATAAAGATAGAGCTTTCATTTAAAAACTGTCAAGTACTCCTTGCAAAGGGGCACCTTGTACGTATTTATCAAAAACTCAAAAGTTTACGGTTTTTGAGAAAAATCGAAATTTCGGTTTTTTACCATTAACATGTACTTTTTTAGATCGAAAATTTTGCATAACTTTTTTGTTAATAAAGATAGAGCTTTCATTTAAAAACTGTCAAGTACTCCTTGCAAAGAGGCACCTTGTACGTATTTATCAAAAACTCAAAAGTTTACGGTTTTTGAGAAAAATCGAAATTTCGATTTTTTACAATTAACATGTACTTTTTTAGATCGAAAATTTTGCATAACTTTTTTGTTAATAAAGATAGAGCTTTCATTTAAAAACTGTCAAGTACTCCTTGCAAAGAGGCACCTTGTACGTATTTATCAAAAACTCAAAAGTTTACGGTTTTTGAGAAAAATCGAAATTTCGGTTTTTTACAATTAACATGTACTTTTTTAGATCGAAAATTTTGCATAACTTTTTTGTTAATAAAGATAGAGCTTTCATTTAAAAACTGTCAAGTACTCCTTGCAAAGAGGCACCTTGTACGTATTTATCAAAAACTCAAAAGTTTACGGTTTTTGAGAAAAATCGAAATTTCGATTTTTTACAATTAACATGTACTTTTTTAGATCGAAAATTTTGCATAACTTTTTTGTTAATAAAGATAGAGCTTTCATTTAAAAATTGTCAAGTGCTCCTTGCAAAGGGGCACCTTGTACGTAATTATCAAAAACTCAAAAGTTTACGGTTTTTGAGAAAAATCGAAATTTCGGTTTTTTACCATTAACATGTACTTTTTTAGATCGAAAATTTTGCATAACTTTTTTGTTAATAAAGATAGAGCTTTCATTTAAAAACTGTCAAGTACTCCTTGCAAAGGGGCACCTTGTACGTAATTATCAAAAACTCAAAAGTTTACGGTTTTTGAGAAAAATCGAAATTTCGGTTTTTTACCATTAACATGTACTTTTTTAGATCGAAAATTTTGCATAACTTTTTTGTTAATAAAGATAGAGCTTTCATTTAAAAACGGTCAAGTACTCCTTGCAAAGGGGCACCTTGTACGTAATTATCAAAAACTCAAAAGTTTACGGTTTTTGAGAAAAATCGAAATTTCGGTTTTTTTACCATTAACATGTACTTTTTTAGATCGAAAATTTTGCATAACTTTTTTGTTAATAAAGATAGAGCTTTCATTTAAAAACTGTCAAGTGCTCCTTGCAAAGGGGCACCTTGTACGTAATTATCAAAAACTCAAAAGTTTACGGTTTTTGAGAAAAATCGAAATTTCGGTTTTTTACCATTAACATGTACTTTTTTAGATCGAAAATTTTGCATAACTTTTTTGTTAATAAAGATAGAGCTTTCATTTAAAAACTGTCAAGTGCTCCTTGCAAAGGGGCACCTTGTACGTAATTATCAAAAACTCAAAAGTTTACGGTTTTTGAGAAAAATCGAAATTTCGGTTTTTTACCATTAACATGTACTTTTTTGGATCGAAAATGTTGCATAACTTTTTTGTTAATAAAGATAGAGCTTTCATTTAAAAATTGTCAAGTACTCCTTGCAAAGGGGCACCTTGTACGTAATTATCAAAAACTCAAAAGTTTACGGTTTTTGAGAAAAATCGAAATTTCGGTTTTTTACCACTAACATGTACTTTTTTAGATCGAAAATTTTGCATAACTTTTTTGTTAATAAAGATAGAGCTTTCATTTAAAAACTGTCAAGTGCTCCTTGCAAAGGGGCACCTTGTACGTAATTATCAAAAACTCAAAAGTTTACGGTTTTTGAGAAAAATCGAAATTTCGGTTTTTTACCATTAACATGTACTTTTTTAGATCGAAAATTTTGCATAACTTTTTTGTTAATAAAGATAGAGCTTTCATTTAAAAACTGTCAAGTGCTCCTTGCAAAGGGGCACCTTGTACGTAATTATCAAAAACTCAAAAGTTTACGGTTTTTGAGAAAAATCGAAATTTCGGTTTTTTACCATTAACATGTACTTTTTTAGATCGAAAATTTTGCATAACTTTTTTGTTAATAAAGATAGAGCTTTCATTTAAAAACTGTCAAGTACTCCTTGCAAAGGGGCACCTTGTACGTAATTATCAAAAACTCAAAAGTTTACGGTTTTTGAGAAAAATCGAAATTTCGGTTTTTTACCATTAACATGTACTTTTTTAGATCGAAAATTTTGCATAACTTTTTTGTTAATAAAGATAGAGCTTTCATTTAAAAACTGTCAAGTGCTCCTTGCAAAGGGGCACCTTGTACGTAATTATCAAAAACTCAAAAGTTTACGGTTTTTGAGAAAAATCGAAATTTCGGTTTTTTACCATTAACATGTACTTTTTTAGATCGAAAATTTTGCATAACTTTTTTGTTAATAAAGATAGAGCTTTCATTTAAAAACTGTCAAGTGCTCCTTGCAAAGGGGCACCTTGTACGTAATTATCAAAAACTCAAAAGTTTACGGTTTTTGAGAAAAATCGAAATTTCGGTTTTTTACCATTAACATGTACTTTTTTAGATCGAAAATTTTGCATAACTTTTTTGTTAATAAAGATAGAGCTTTCATTTAAAAACTGTCAAGTACTCCTTGCAAAGAGGCACCTTGTACGTATTTATCAAAAACTCAAAAGTTTACGGTTTTTGAGAAAAATCGAAATTTCGGTTTTTTACCATTAACATGTACTTTTTTGGATCGAAAATGTTGCATAACTTTTTTGTTAATAAAGATAGAGCTTTCATTTAAAAACTGTCAAGTGCTCCTTGCAAAGGGGCACCTTGTACGTAATTATCAAAAACTCAAAAGTTTACGGTTTTTGAGAAAAATCGAAATTTCGGTTTTTTACCATTAACATGTACTTTTTTAGATCGAAAATTTTGCATAACTTTTTTGTTAATAAAGATAGAGCTTTCATTTAAAAACTGTCAAGTACTCCTTGCAAAGGGGCACCTTGTACGTATTTATCAAAAACTCAAAAGTTTACGGTTTTTGAGAAAAATCGAAATTTCGGTTTTTTACCATTAACATGTACTTTTTTAGATCGAAAATTTTGCATAACTTTTTTGTTAATAAAGATAGAGCTTTCATTTAAAAACTGTCAAGTACTCCTTGCAAAGAGGCACCTTGTACGTATTTATCAAAAACTCAAAAGTTTACGGTTTTTGAGAAAAATCGAAATTTCGATTTTTTACAATTAACATGTACTTTTTTAGATCGAAAATTTTGCATAACTTTTTTGTTAATAAAGATAGAGCTTTCATTTAAAAACTGTCAAGTACTCCTTGCAAAGAGGCACCTTGTACGTATTTATCAAAAACTCAAAAGTTTACGGTTTTTGAGAAAAATCGAAATTTCGGTTTTTTACAATTAACATGTACTTTTTTAGATCGAAAATTTTGCATAACTTTTTTGTTAATAAAGATAGAGCTTTCATTTAAAAACTGTCAAGTACTCCTTGCAAAGAGGCACCTTGTACGTATTTATCAAAAACTCAAAAGTTTACGGTTTTTGAGAAAAATCGAAATTTCGATTTTTTACAATTAACATGTACTTTTTTAGATCGAAAATTTTGCATAACTTTTTTGTTAATAAAGATAGAGCTTTCATTTAAAAACTGTCAAGTACTCCTTGCAAAGAGGCACCTTGTACGTATTTATCAAAAACTCAAAAGTTTACGGTTTTTGAGAAAAATCGAAATTTCGATTTTTTACAATTAACATGTACTTTTTTAGATCGAAAATTTTGCATAACTTTTTTGTTAATAAAGATAGAGCTTTCATTTAAAAACTGTCAAGTACTCCTTGCCAAGAGGCACCTTGTACGTATTTATCAAAAACTCAAAAGTTTACGGTTTTTGAGAAAAATCGAAATTTCGATTTTTTACAATTAACATGTACTTTTTTAGATCGAAAATTTTGCATAACTTTTTTGTTAATAAAGATAGAGCTTTCATTTAAAAACTGTCAAGTACTCCTTGCAAAGAGGCACCTTGTACGTATTTATCAAAAACTCAAAAGTTTACGGTTTTTGAGAAAAATCGAAATTTCGATTTTTTACAATTAACATGTACTTTTTTAGATCGAAAATTTTGCATAACTTTTTTGTTAATAAAGATAGAGCTTTCATTTAAAAACTGTCAAGTACTCCTTGCCAAGAGGCACCTTGTACGTATTTATCAAAAACTCAAAAGTTTACGGTTTTTGAGAAAAATCGAAATTTCGATTTTTTACAATTAACATGTACTTTTTTAGATCGAAAATTTTGCATAACTTTTTTGTTAATAAAGATAGAGCTTTCATTTAAAAACTGTCAAGTACTCCTTGCAAAGAGGCACCTTGTACGTATTTATCAAAAACTCAAAAGTTTACGGTTTTTGAGAAAAATCGAAATTTCGATTTTTTACAATTAACATGTACTTTTTTAGATCGAAAATTTTGCATAACTTTTTTGTTAATAAAGATAGAGCTTTCATTTAAAAACTGTCAAGTACTCCTTGCAAAGAGGCACCTTGTACGTATTTATCAAAAACTCAAAAGTTTACGGTTTTTGAGAAAAATCGAAATTTCGATTTTTTACAATTAACATGTACTTTTTTAGATCGAAAATTTTGCATAACTTTTTTGTTAATAAAGATAGAGCTTTCATTTAAAAACTGTCAAGTACTCCTTGCAAAGAGGCACCTTGTACGTATTTATCAAAAACTCAAAAGTTTACGGTTTTTGAGAAAAATCGAAATTTCGATTTTTTACAATTAACATGTACTTTTTTAGATCGAAAATTTTGCATAACTTTTTTGTTAATAAAGATAGAGCTTTCATTTAAAAACTGTCAAGTACTCCTTGCCAAGAGGCACCTTGTACGTATTTATCAAAAACTCAAAAGTTTACGGTTTTTGAGAAAAATCGAAATTTCGATTTTTTACAATTAACATGTACTTTTTTAGATCGAAAATTTTGCATAACTTTTTTGTTAATAAAGATAGAGCTTTCATTTAAAAACTGTCAAGTACTCCTTGCAAAGAGGCACCTTGTACGTATTTATCAAAAACTCAAAAGTTTACGGTTTTTGAGAAAAATCGAAATTTCGGTTTTTTACCATTAACATGTACTTTTTTAGATCGAAAATTTTGCATAACTTTTTTGTTAATAAAGATAGAGCTTTCATTTAAAAACTGTCAAGTGCTCCTTGCAAAGGGGCACCTTGTACGTAATTATCAAAAACTCAAAAGTTTACGGTTTTTGAGAAAAATCGAAATTTCGGTTTTTTACCATTAACATGTACTTTTTTAGATCGAAAATTTTGCATAACTTTTTTGTTAATAAAGATAGAGCTTTCATTTAAAAACTGTCAAGTACTCCTTGCAAAGGGGCACCTTGTACGTAATTATCAAAAACTTAAAAGTTTACGGTTTTTGAGAAAAATCAAAATTTCGGTTTTTTACAATTAACATGTACTTTTTTAGATCGAAAATTTTGCATAACTTTTTTGTTAATAAAGATAGAGCTTTCATTTAAAAACTGTCAAGTACTCCTTGCAAAGGGGCACCTTGTACGTAATTATCAAAAACTTAAAAGTTTACGGTTTTTGAGAAAAATCAAAATTTCGGTTTTTTACAATTAACATGTACTTTTTTAGATCGAAAATGTTGAAAGATAGAGCTTTCATTTAAAAACGGTCAAGTACTCCTTGCAAAGGGGCACCTTGTACGTATTTACCAAAAACTCAAAAGTTTACGGTTTTTGAGAAAAATCGAAATTTCGGTTTTTTACCATTAACATGTACTTTTTTAGATCGAAAATTTTGCATAACTTTTTTGTTAATAAAGATAGAGCTTTCATTTAAAAACTGTCAAGTACTCCTTGCAAAGGGGCACCTTGTACGTATTTACCAAAAACTCAAAAGTTTACGGTTTTTGAGAAAAATCGAAATTTCGGTTTTTTACCATTAACATGTACTTTTTAAGATCGAAAATTTTGCATAACTTTTTTGTTAATAAAGATAGAGCTTTCATTTAAAAACTGTCAAATACTCCTAGCAAAGGGGCACCTTGCACATAATTATCAAAAACTAAAAAAATTATAGTTTTTGAGAAAAATCGAAATTTCGGTTTTTTACCATTAACATGTACTTTTTTAGATCGAAAATTTTGCATAACTTTTTTGTTAATAAAGATAGAGCTTTCATTTAAAAACTGTCAAGTGCTCCTTGCAAAGGGGCACCTTGTACGTATTTATCAAAAATTAAAAAATTACGGTTTTTGAGAAAAATCAAAATTTCGGTTTTTTACCATTAACATGTACTTTTTTAGATCGAAAATTTTGCATAACTTTTTTGTTAATAAAGATAGAGCTTTCATTTAAAAACTGTCAAATACTCCTAGTAAAGGGGCACCTTGCACATAATTATCAAAAACTAAAAAAATTATAGTTTTTGAGAAAAATCGAAATTTCGGTTTTTTACCATTAACATGTACTTTTTTAGATCGAAAATTTTGCATAACTTTTTTGTTAATAAAGATAGAGCTTTCATTTAAAAACTGTCAAGTACTCCTAGTAAAGGGGCACCTTGTGCGTATTTACCAAAAACTCAAAAGTTTACGGTTTTTGAGAAAAATCGAAATTTTGGTTTTTTACCATTAACATGTACTTTTTTAGATCGAAAATTTTGCATAACTTTTTTGTTAATAAAGATAGAGCTTTCATTTAAAAACTGTCAAGTACTCCTTGCAAAGGGGCACCTTGTACGTAATTATGAAAAACTCAAAAGTTTACGGTTTTTGAGAAAAATCGAAATTTCGGTTTTTTACCATTAACATGTACTTTTTTAGATCGAAAATTTTGCATAACTTTTTTGTTAATAAAGATAGAGCTTTTATTTAAAAACTGTCAAGTACTCCTTGCAAAGGGGCACCTTGTACGTAATTATGAAAAACTCAAAAGTTTACGGTTTTTGAGAAAAATCGAAATTTCGGTTTTTTACCATTAACATGTACTTTTTTAGATCGAAAATTTTGCATAACTTTTTTGTTAATAAAGATAGAGCTTTCATTTAAAAACTGTCAAGTACTCCTAGTAAAGGGGCACCTTGTACGTAATTATCAAAAACTCAAAAGTTTACGGTTTTTGAGAAAAATCGAAATTTCGGTTTTTTACCATTAACATGTACTTTTTTAGATCGAAAATTTTGCATAACTTTTTTGTTAATAAAGATAGAGCTTTCATTTAAAAACTGTCAAGTACTCCTTGCAAAGGGGCACCTTGTACGTAATTATGAAAAACTCAAAAGTTTACGGTTTTTGAGAAAAATCGAAATTTTGGTTTTTTACCATTAACATGTACTTTTTTAGATCGAAAATTTTGCATAACTTTTTTGTTAATAAAGATAGAGCTTTCATTTAAAAACTGTCAAGTACTCCTTGCAAAGGGGCACCTTGTACGTAATTATGAAAAACTCAAAAGTTTACGGTTTTTGAGAAAAGTCGAAATTTCGGTTTTTTACCATTAACATGTACTTTTTTAGATCGAAAATTTTGCATAACTTTTTTGTTAATAAAGATAGAGCTTTTATTTAAAAACTGTCAAGTACTCCTTGCAAAGGGGCACCTTGTACGTAATTATGAAAAACTCAAAAGTTTACGGTTTTTGAGAAAAATCGAAATTTCGGTTTTTTACCATTAACATGTACTTTTTTAGATCGAAAATTTTGCATAACTTTTTTGTTAATAAAGATAGAGCTTTCATTTAAAAACTGTCAAGTACTCCTAGTAAAGGGGCACCTTGTACGTAATTATCAAAAACTCAAAAGTTTACGGTTTTTGAGAAAAATCGAAATTTCGGTTTTTTACCATTAACATGTACTTTTTTAGATCGAAAATTTTGCATAACTTTTTTGTTAATAAAGATAGAGCTTTTATTTAAAAACTGTCAAGTACTCCTTGCAAAGGGGCACCTTGTACGTAATTATGAAAAACTCAAAAGTTTACGGTTTTTGAGAAAAATCGAAATTTCGGTTTTTTACCATTAACATGTACTTTTTTAGATCGAAAATTTTGCATAACTTTTTTGTTAATAAAGATAGAGCTTTCATTTAAAAACTGTCAAGTACTCCTAGTAAAGGGGCACCTTGTACGTAATTATCAAAAACTCAAAAGTTTACGGTTTTTGAGAAAAATCGAAATTTCGGTTTTTTACCATTAACATGTACTTTTTTAGATCGAAAATTTTGCATAACTTTTTTGTTAATAAAGATAGAGCTTTCATTTAAAAACTGTCAAGTACTCCTTGCAAAGGGGCACCTTGTACGTAATTATGAAAAACTCAAAAGTTTACGGTTTTTGAGAAAAATCGAAATTTCGGTTTTTTACCATTAACATGTACTTTTTTAGATCGAAAATTTTGCATAACTTTTTTGTTAATAAAGATAGAGCTTTTATTTAAAAACTGTCAAGTACTCCTTGCAAAGGGGCACCTTGTACGTAATTATGAAAAACTCAAAAGTTTACGGTTTTTGAGAAAAATCGAAATTTCGGTTTTTTACCATTAACATGTACTTTTTTAGATCGAAAATTTTGCATAACTTTTTTGTTAATAAAGATAGAGCTTTCATTTAAAAACTGTCAAGTACTCCTTGCAAAGGGGCACCTTGTACGTAATTATGAAAAACTCAAAAGTTTACGGTTTTTGAGAAAAGTCGAAATTTTGGTTTTTTACCATTAACATGTACTTTTTTAGATCGAAAATTTTGCATAACTTTTTTGTTAATAAAGATAGAGCTTTCATTTAAAAACTGTCAAGTACTCCTTGCAAAGGGGCACCTTGTACGTAATTATGAAAAACTCAAAAGTTTACGGTTTTTGAGAAAAATCGAAATTTCGGTTTTTTACCATTAACATGTACTTTTTTAGATCGAAAATTTTGCATAACTTTTTTGTTAATAAAGATAGAGCTTTTATTTAAAAACTGTCAAGTACTCCTTGCAAAGGGGCACCTTGTACGTAATTATGAAAAACTCAAAAGTTTACGGTTTTTGAGAAAAATCGAAATTTCGGTTTTTTACCATTAACATGTACTTTTTTAGATCGAAAATTTTGCATAACTTTTTTGTTAATAAAGATAGAGCTTTCATTTAAAAACTGTCAAGTACTCCTAGTAAAGGGGCACCTTGTACGTAATTATCAAAAACTCAAAAGTTTACGGTTTTTGAGAAAAATCGAAATTTCGGTTTTTTACCATTAACATGTACTTTTTTAGATCGAAAATTTTGCATAACTTTTTTGTTAATAAAGATAGAGCTTTCATTTAAAAACTGTCAAGTACTCCTTGCAAAGGGGCACCTTGTACGTAATTATGAAAAACTCAAAAGTTTACGGTTTTTGAGAAAAATCGAAATTTTGGTTTTTTACCATTAACATGTACTTTTTTAGATCGAAAATTTTGCATAACTTTTTTGTTAATAAAGATAGAGCTTTCATTTAAAAACTGTCAAGTACTCCTTGCAAAGGGGCACCTTGTACGTAATTATGAAAAACTCAAAAGTTTACGGTTTTTGAGAAAAGTCGAAATTTCGGTTTTTTACCATTAACATGTACTTTTTTAGATCGAAAATTTTGCATAACTTTTTTGTTAATAAAGATAGAGCTTTCATTTAAAAACTGTCAAGTACTCCTTGCAAAGGGGCACCTTGTACGTAATTATGAAAAACTCAAAAGTTTACGGTTTTTGAGAAAAATCGAAATTTCGGTTTTTTACCATTAACATGTACTTTTTTAGATCGAAAATTTTGCATAACTTTTTTGTTAATAAAGATAGAGCTTTTATTTAAAAACTGTCAAGTACTCCTTGCAAAGGGGCACCTTGTACGTAATTATGAAAAACTCAAAAGTTTACGGTTTTTGAGAAAAATCGAAATTTCGGTTTTTTACCATTAACATGTACTTTTTTAGATCGAAAATTTTGCATAACTTTTTTGTTAATAAAGATAGAGCTTTCATTTAAAAACTGTCAAGTACTCCTAGTAAAGGGGCACCTTGTACGTAATTATCAAAAACTCAAAAGTTTACGGTTTTTGAGAAAAATCGAAATTTCGGTTTTTTACCATTAACATGTACTTTTTTAGATCGAAAATTTTGCATAACTTTTTTGTTAATAAAGATAGAGCTTTTATTTAAAAACTGTCAAGTACTCCTTGCAAAGGGGCACCTTGTACGTAATTATGAAAAACTCAAAAGTTTACGGTTTTTGAGAAAAATCGAAATTTCGGTTTTTTACCATTAACATGTACTTTTTTAGATCGAAAATTTTGCATAACTTTTTTGTTAATAAAGATAGAGCTTTCATTTAAAAACTGTCAAGTACTCCTAGTAAAGGGGCACCTTGTACGTAATTATCAAAAACTCAAAAGTTTACGGTTTTTGAGAAAAATCGAAATTTCGGTTTTTTACCATTAACATGTACTTTTTTAGATCGAAAATTTTGCATAACTTTTTTGTTAATAAAGATAGAGCTTTCATTTAAAAACTGTCAAGTACTCCTTGCAAAGGGGCACCTTGTACGTAATTATGAAAAACTCAAAAGTTTACGGTTTTTGAGAAAAATCGAAATTTCGGTTTTTTACCATTAACATGTACTTTTTTAGATCGAAAATTTTGCATAACTTTTTTGTTAATAAAGATAGAGCTTTTATTTAAAAACTGTCAAGTACTCCTTGCAAAGGGGCACCTTGTACGTAATTATGAAAAACTCAAAAGTTTACGGTTTTTGAGAAAAATCGAAATTTCGGTTTTTTACCATTAACATGTACTTTTTTAGATCGAAAATTTTGCATAACTTTTTTGTTAATAAAGATAGAGCTTTCATTTAAAAACTGTCAAGTACTCCTAGTAAAGGGGCACCTTGTACGTAATTATCAAAAACTCAAAAGTTTACGGTTTTTGAGAAAAATCGAAATTTCGGTTTTTTACCATTAACATGTACTTTTTTAGATCGAAAATTTTGCATAACTTTTTTGTTAATAAAGATAGAGCTTTTATTTAAAAACTGTCAAGTACTCCTTGCAAAGGGGCACCTTGTACGTAATTATGAAAAACTCAAAAGTTTACGGTTTTTGAGAAAAATCGAAATTTCGGTTTTTTACCATTAACATGTACTTTTTTAGATCGAAAATTTTGCATAACTTTTTTGTTAATAAAGATAGAGCTTTCATTTAAAAACTGTCAAGTACTCCTTGCAAAGGGGCACCTTGTACGTAATTATGAAAAACTCAAAAGTTTACGGTTTTTGAGAAAAATCGAAATTTTGGTTTTTTACCATTAACATGTACTTTTTTAGATCGAAAATTTTGCATAACTTTTTTGTTAATAAAGATAGAGCTTTCATTTAAAAACTGTCAAGTACTCCTTGCAAAGGGGCACCTTGTACGTAATTATGAAAAACTCAAAAGTTTACGGTTTTTGAGAAAAGTCGAAATTTCGGTTTTTTACCATTAACATGTACTTTTTTAGATCGAAAATTTTGCATAACTTTTTTGTTAATAAAGATAGAGCTTTCATTTAAAAACTGTCAAGTACTCCTTGCAAAGGGGCACCTTGTACGTAATTATGAAAAACTCAAAAGTTTACGGTTTTTGAGAAAAATCGAAATTTCGGTTTTTTACCATTAACATGTACTTTTTTAGATCGAAAATTTTGCATAACTTTTTTGTTAATAAAGATAGAGCTTTTATTTAAAAACTGTCAAGTACTCCTTGCAAAGGGGCACCTTGTACGTAATTATGAAAAACTCAAAAGTTTACGGTTTTTGAGAAAAATCGAAATTTCGGTTTTTTACCATTAACATGTACTTTTTTAGATCGAAAATTTTGCATAACTTTTTTGTTAATAAAGATAGAGCTTTCATTTAAAAACTGTCAAGTACTCCTAGTAAAGGGGCACCTTGTACGTAATTTTCAAAAACTCAAAAGTTTACGGTTTTTGAGAAAAATCGAAATTTCGGTTTTTTACCATTAACATGTACTTTTTTAGATCGAAAATTTTGCATAACTTTTTTGTTAATAAAGATAGAGCTTTTATTTAAAAACTGTCAAGTACTCCTTGCAAAGGGGCACCTTGTACGTAATTATGAAAAACTCAAAAGTTTACGGTTTTTGAGAAAAATCGAAATTTCGGTTTTTTACCATTAACATGTACTTTTTTAGATCGAAAATTTTGCATAACTTTTTTGGTAATAAAGATAGAGCTTTCATTTAAAAACTGTCAAGTACTCCTTGCAAAGGGGCACCTTGCACATAATTATCAAAATTAAAGAAATTATAGTTTTTGAGAAAAATCGAAATTTCGATTTTTTACAATTAACATGTACTTTTTTAGATCGAAAATTTTGCATAACTTTTTTGTTAATAAAGATAGAGCTTTCATTTAGAAACTGTCAAGTGCTCCTTGCAAAGGGGCACCTTGTACGTATTTATCAAAAACTCAAAAGTTTGCGGTTTTTGAGAAAAATCGAAATTTTGGTCTTTTAAGTCCTCAAATTCAATTTTTAGCTTCCTAGATCCACCTTTTGCATGTCTAAGTGTAACTCAGAAAGTTCTTGTGCTACAAAATTTCTTTATACACGAAAAAGTTCATCTTCAGGGATCTCTCTACGGGTACTTAAAAAAATTATGAAAATCCCTCAACAACTTTTTGAGTTACACTCAAATTTGTGTCTGTATATACCTATGACCTAAAATTCAATTTTTACATTATTCGAAGTTCAGCTTTTGCAAAACAAACTTATTAGATTTTAATTTTAGGGTAAATTAGGTTTGACCAATAAGGGTTCCTAAAGCTTATTATTCCTGTTTCTTTTTTACAGTAAATCTAGCATTTGATTAACATGGTAAAAAACAGACATTTCACTTTTACTCAATAACCTTCAATTTCTCAGATTTTTTGGTAACTACATAAAAGATGCCCCGTCACTTGGTGCACATGTCAGTCTTCAAATGACAGCTCTATCTTTAATAGCAAAAGAGTTACTGCACATTTTCCCTAAGTACTATAATGAGTTAGACAAGGATATTATTATTAAATTAAGTATACTTACCCCATATAGTTTTGTAAGCAGGAGGAGGAGGAAAGGGGATAAATAAAATTTTCCTTTGTGATATTTAGTAAGTACCATTTATTGTATCCAATAGACTGTTAGGAATAGAACGCTTTGAATCTTTATAATTAAGTGAACATTAAATAATAATAAAATATTAATAAACTTGATTTTGTTGTTTCTTTAATTAATAACCCAATTTTTCGTTCAAACTGGTACGACCGTCTCCGGTTTGATCGGTCGGTGGTACCCACATGCTGTAGTTCTCCTTTGGGAAGTACCATCGAATAGAAGCCTAAGTTGGGACAAAAGAAGACAGTTTAATGTACTAAGTAAAATTGACCTTGAAAGGTATTTTCAAGGTCACTTGAAGGTCGAATCAAGGTAAGTAGTTGTTAGAAAAATTGGTGCAAGTGGGTTTGACCTCGCGGATAATTTTCAAGGTCACTAGAAGGTCGGCACAAGGTGAGTAGTTGTTAGAAAAGTTGGTGCAAGTGAGTTTGACCTCGCGGATAATTTTCAAGGTCACTAGAAGGTCGAAACAAAGTAGGTAGTTCGTAGAAAATAAGTGCAAGTGAATATGACCTCGCGGATAATTTTCAAGGTCACTACAAGGTCGACACAAGGTGAGTGGTTTGTAGAAATATCGGTGCAAGTGAGTTTGACCTCGCGGATAATTTTCAAGGTCACTACAAGGTCGACACAAGGTGAGTAGTTGTTAGAAAAATTGATTCAAGTGAGTTTGACCTCGCGGATAATTTTCAAGGTCACTAGAAGGTCGGCACAAGGTGAGTAGTTGTTAGAAAAATTGATTCAAGTGAGTTTGACCTCGCGGATAATTTTCAAGGTCACTAGAAGGTCGGCACAAGGTGAGTAGTTGTTAGAAAAGTTGGTGCAAGTGAGTTTGACCTCGCGGATAATTTTCAAGGTCACTAGAAGGTCGAAACAAGGTAGGTAGTTCGTAGAAAATAAGTGCAAGTGAATATGACCTCGCGGATAATTTTCAAGGTCACTACAAGGCCGGCACAAGGTGAGGAGTTGTTAGAAAAATTGATTCAAGTGAGTTTGACCTCGCGGATAATTTTCAAGGTCACTAGAAGGTCGAGACA